>NW_028172990.1:7500-94910 GCF_963971535.1 Notolepis coatsorum
ATGGCAAAAGACTGTTTAGAATGTGTTTTTATTTCATAAGCGAATATCTTTTTACAAGTGCTAAATTTCAAGCCTGCAACCTTACTATAGCCCTACAATGCAGATAATGGCATTAGAATGGCAAAAGACTGTTTAGAATGTGTTTTTATTTCATAAGCGAATATCTTTTTACAAGTGCTAAATTTCAAGCCTGCAACCTTACTATAGCCCTACAATGCAGATAATGGCATTAGAATGGCAAAAGACTGTTTAGAATGTGTTTTTATTTCATAAGCGAATATCTTTTTACAAGTGCTAAATTTCAAGCCAGCAACCTTACTAAGACAGTCTAAATAGCCCTACAATGCAGATAATGGCATTAGAATGGCAAAAGACTGTTTAGAATGTGTTTTTATTTCATAAGCGAATATCTTTTTACAAGTGCTAAATTTCAAGCCTGCAACCTTACTATAGCCCTACAATGCAGATAATGGCATTAGAATGGCAAAAGACTGTTTAGAATGTGTTTTTATTTCATAAGCGAATATCTTTTTACAAGTGCTAAATTTCAAGCCAGCAACCTTACTATAGCCCTACAATGCAGATAATGGCATTAGAATGGCAAAAGACTGTTTAGAATGTGTTTTTATTTCATAAGCGAATATCTTTTTACAAGTGCTAAATTTCAAGCCTGCAACCTTACTATAGCCCTACAATGCAGATAATGGCATTAGAATGGCAAAAGACTGTTTAGAATGTGTTTTTATTTCATAAGCGAATATCTTTTACAAGTGCTAAATTTCAAGCCAGCAACCTTACTATAAGCCCTACAATGCAGATAATGGCATTAGAATGGCAAAAGACTGTTTAGAATGTGTTTTTATTTCATAAGCGAATATCTTTTTACAAGTGCTAAATTTCAAGCCTGCAACCTTACTATAGCCCTACAATGCAGATAATGGCATTAGAATGGCAAAAGACTGTTTAGAATGTGTTTTTATTTCATAAGCGAATATCTTTTTACAAGTGCTAAATTTCAAGCCAGCAACCTTACTAAGACAGTCTAAATAGCCCTACAATGCAGATAATGGCATTAGAATGGCAAAAGACTGTTTAGAATGTGTTTTTATTTCATAAGCGAATATCTTTTTACAAGTGCTAAATTTCAAGCCTGCAACCTTACTATAGCCCTACAATGCAGATAATGGCATTAGAATGGCAAAAGACTGTTTAGAATGTGTTTTTATTTCATAAGCGAATATCTTTTTACAAGTGCTAAATTTCAAGCCAGCAACCTTACTATAAGCCCTACAATGCAGATAATGGCATTAGAATGGCAAAAGACTGTTTAGAATGTGTTTTTATTTCATAAGCGAATATCTTTTTACAAGTGCTAAATTTCAAGCCTGCAACCTTACTATAGCCCTACAATGCAGATAATGGCATTAGAATGGCAAAAGACTGTTTAGAATGTGTTTTTATTTCATAAGCGAATATCTTTTTACAAGTGCTAAATTTCAAGCCTGCAACCTTACTATAGCCCTACAATGCAGATAATGGCATTAGAATGGCAAAAGACTGTTTAGAATGTGTTTTTATTTCATAAGCGAATATCTTTTTACAAGTGCTAAATTTCAAGCCTGCAACCTTACTATAGCCCTACAATGCAGATAATGGCATTAGAATGGCAAAAGACTGTTTAGAATGTGTTTTTATTTCATAAGCGAATATCTTTTTACAAGTGCTAAATTTCAAGCCAGCAACCTTACTAAGACAGTCTAAATAGCCCTACAATGCAGATAATGGCATTAGAATGGCAAAAGACTGTTTAGAATGTGTTTTTATTTCATAAGCGAATATCTTTTTACAAGTGCTAAATTTCAAGCCTGCAACCTTACTATAGCCCTACAATGCAGATAATGGCATTAGAATGGCAAAAGACTGTTTAGAATGTGTTTTTATTTCATAAGCGAATATCTTTTTACAAGTGCTAAATTTCAAGCCAGCAACCTTACTATAGCCCTACAATGCAGATAATGGCATTAGAATGGCAAAAGACTGTTTAGAATGTGTTTTTATTTCATAAGCGAATATCTTTTTACAAGTGCTAAATTTCAAGCCTGCAACCTTACTATAGCCCTACAATGCAGATAATGGCATTAGAATGGCAAAAGACTGTTTAGAATGTGTTTTTATTTCATAAGCGAATATCTTTTTACAAGGGCTAAATTTCAAGCCAGCAACCTTACTATAGCCCTACAATGCAGATAATGGCATTAGAATGGCAAAAGACTGTTTAGAATGTGTTTTTATTTCATAAGCGAATATCTTTTTACAAGTGCTAAATTTCAAGCCTGCAACCTTACTATAGCCCTACAATGCAGATAATGGCATTAGAATGGCAAAAGACTGTTTAGAATGTGTTTTTATTTCATAAGCGAATATCTTTTTACAAGTGCTAAATTTCAAGCCAGCAACCTTACTAAGACAGTCTAAATAGCCCTACAATGCAGATAATGGCATTAGAATGGCAAAAGACTGTTTAGAATGTGTTTTTATTTCATAAGCGAATATCTTTTTACAAGTGCTAAATTTCAAGCCTGCAACCTTACTATAGCCCTACAATGCAGATAATGGCATTAGAATGGCAAAAGACTGTTTAGAATGTGTTTTTATTTCATAAGCGAATATCTTTTTACAAGTGCTAAATTTCAAGCCAGCAACCTTACTATAGCCCTACAATGCAGATAATGGCATTAGAATGGCAAAAGACTGTTTAGAATGTGTTTTTATTTCATAAGCGAATATCTTTTTACAAGTGCTAAATTTCAAGCCTGCAACCTTACTATAGCCCTACAATGCAGATAATGGCATTAGAATGGCAAAAGACTGTTTAGAATGTGTTTTTATTTCATAAGCGAATATCTTTTTACAAGTGCTAAATTTCAAGCCAGCAACCTTACTAAGACAGTCTAAATAGCCCTACAATGCAGATAATGGCATTAGAATGGCAAAAGACTGTTTAGAATGTGTTTTTATTTCATAAGCGAATATCTTTTTACAAGTGCTAAATTTCAAGCCAGCAACCTTACTAAGACAGTCTAAATAGCCCTTCAATGCAGATAATGGCATTAGAATGGCAAAAGACTGTTTAGAATGTGTTTTTATTTCATAAGCGAATATCTTTTTACAAGTGCTAAATTTCAAGCCTGCAACCTTACTATAGCCCTACAATGCAGATAATGGCATTAGAATGGCAAAAGACTGTTTAGAATGTGTTTTTATTTCATAAGCGAATATCTTTTTACAAGTGCTAAATTTCAAGCCAGCAACCTTACTAAGACAGTCTAAATAGCCCTTCAATGCAGATAATGGCATTAGAATGGCAAAAGACTGTTTAGAATGTGTTTTTATTTCATAAGCGAATATCTTTTTACAAGTGCTAAATTTCAAGCCTGCAACCTTACTATAGCCCTACAATGCAGATAATGGCATTAGAATGGCAAAAGACTGTTTAGAATGTGTTTTTATTTCATAAGCGAATATCTTTTTACAAGTGCTAAATTTCAAGCCAGCAACCTTACTAAGACAGTCTAAATAGCCCTACAATGCAGATAATGGCATTAGAATGGCAAAAGACTGTTTAGAATGTGTTTTTATTTCATAAGCGAATATCTTTTTACAAGTGCTAAATTTCAAGCCAGCAACCTTACTAAGACAGTCTAAATAGCCCTTCAATGCAGATAATGGCATTAGAATGGCAAAAGACTGTTTAGAATGTGTTTTTATTTCATAAGCGAATATCTTTTTACAAGTGCTAAATTTCAAGCCTGCAACCTTACTATAGCCCTACAATGCAGATAATGGCATTAGAATGGCAAAAGACTGTTTAGAATGTGTTTTTATTTCATAAGCGAATATCTTTTTACAAGTGCTAAATTTCAAGCCTGCAACCTTACTATAGCCCTACAATGCAGATAATGGCATTAGAATGGCAAAAGACTGTTTAGAATGTGTTTTTATTTCATAAGCGAATATCTTTTTACAAAGTGCTAAATTTCAAGCCAGCAACCTTACTAAGACAGTCTAAATAGCCCTACAATGCAGATAATGGCATTAGAATGGCAAAAGACTGTTTAGAATGTGTTTTTATTTCATAAGCGAATATCTTTTTACAAGTGCTAAATTTCAAGCCTGCAACCTTACTATAGCCCTACAATGCAGATAATGGCATTAGAATGGCAAAAGACTGTTTAGAATGTGTTTTTATTTCATAAGCGAATATCTTTTTACAAGTGCTAAATTTCAAGCCAGCAACCTTACTATAGCCCTACAATGCAGATAATGGCATTAGAATGGCAAAAGACTGTTTAGAATGTGTTTTTATTTCATAAGCGAATATCTTTTTACAAGTGCTAAATTTCAAGCCTGCAACCTTACTATAGCCCTACAATGCAGATAATGGCATTAGAATGGCAAAAGACTGTTTAGAATGTGTTTTTATTTCATAAGCGAATATCTTTTTACAAGTGCTAAATTTCAAGCCAGCAACCTTACTATAGCCCTACAATGCAGATAATGGCATTAGAATGGCAAAAGACTGTTTAGAATGTGTTTTTATTTCATAAGCGAATATCTTTTTACAAGTGCTAAATTTCAAGCCTGCAACCTTACTATAGCCCTACAATGCAGATAATGGCATTAGAATGGCAAAAGACTGTTTAGAATGTGTTTTTATTTCATAAGCGAATATCTTTTTACAAGTGCTAAATTTCAAGCCAGCAACCTTACTAAGACAGTCTAAATAGCCCTACAATGCAGATAATGGCATTAGAATGGCAAAAGACTGTTTAGAATGTGTTTTTATTTCATAAGCGAATATCTTTTTACAAGTGCTAAATTTCAAGCCTGCAACCTTACTATAGCCCTACAATGCAGATAATGGCATTAGAATGGCAAAAGACTGTTTAGAATGTGTTTTTATTTCATAAGCGAATATCTTTTTACAAGTGCTAAATTTCAAGCCAGCAACCTTACTATAAGCCCTACAATGCAGATAATGGCATTAGAATGGCAAAAGACTGTTTAGAATGTGTTTTTATTTCATAAGCGAATATCTTTTTACAAGTGCTAAATTTCAAGCCTGCAACCTTACTATAGCCCTACAATGCAGATAATGGCATTAGAATGGCAAAAGACTGTTTAGAATGTGTTTTTATTTCATAAGCGAATATCTTTTTACAAGTGCTAAATTTCAAGCCTGCAACCTTACTATAGCCCTACAATGCAGATAATGGCATTAGAATGGCAAAAGACTGTTTAGAATGTGTTTTTATTTCATAAGCGAATATCTTTTTACAAGTGCTAAATTTCAAGCCTGCAACCTTACTATAGCCCTACAATGCAGATAATGGCATTAGAATGGCAAAAGACTGTTTAGAATGTGTTTTTATTTCATAAGCGAATATCTTTTTACAAGTGCTAAATTTCAAGCCAGCAACCTTACTAAGACAGTCTAAATAGCCCTACAATGCAGATAATGGCATTAGAATGGCAAAAGACTGTTTAGAATGTGTTTTTATTTCATAAGCGAATATCTTTTTACAAGTGCTAAATTTCAAGCCTGCAACCTTACTATAGCCCTACAATGCAGATAATGGCATTAGAATGGCAAAAGACTGTTTAGAATGTGTTTTTATTTCATAAGCGAATATCTTTTTACAAGTGCTAAATTTCAAGCCAGCAACCTTACTATAGCCCTACAATGCAGATAATGGCATTAGAATGGCAAAAGACTGTTTAGAATGTGTTTTTATTTCATAAGCGAATATCTTTTTACAAGTGCTAAATTTCAAGCCTGCAACCTTACTATAGCCCTACAATGCAGATAATGGCATTAGAATGGCAAAAGACTGTTTAGAATGTGTTTTTATTTCATAAGCGAATATCTTTTTACAAGGGCTAAATTTCAAGCCAGCAACCTTACTATAGCCCTACAATGCAGATAATGGCATTAGAATGGCAAAAGACTGTTTAGAATGTGTTTTTATTTCATAAGCGAATATCTTTTTACAAGTGCTAAATTTCAAGCCTGCAACCTTACTATAGCCCTACAATGCAGATAATGGCATTAGAATGGCAAAAGACTGTTTAGAATGTGTTTTTATTTCATAAGCGAATATCTTTTTACAAGTGCTAAATTTCAAGCCAGCAACCTTACTAAGACAGTCTAAATAGCCCTACAATGCAGATAATGGCATTAGAATGGCAAAAGACTGTTTAGAATGTGTTTTTATTTCATAAGCGAATATCTTTTTACAAGTGCTAAATTTCAAGCCTGCAACCTTACTATAGCCCTACAATGCAGATAATGGCATTAGAATGGCAAAAGACTGTTTAGAATGTGTTTTTATTTCATAAGCGAATATCTTTTTACAAGTGCTAAATTTCAAGCCAGCAACCTTACTATAGCCCTACAATGCAGATAATGGCATTAGAATGGCAAAAGACTGTTTAGAATGTGTTTTTATTTCATAAGCGAATATCTTTTTACAAGTGCTAAATTTCAAGCCTGCAACCTTACTATAGCCCTACAATGCAGATAATGGCATTAGAATGGCAAAAGACTGTTTAGAATGTGTTTTTATTTCATAAGCGAATATCTTTTTACAAGTGCTAAATTTCAAGCCAGCAACCTTACTATAGCCCTACAATGCAGATAATGGCATTAGAATGGCAAAAGACTGTTTAGAATGTGTTTTTATTTCATAAGCGAATATCTTTTTACAAGTGCTAAATTTCAAGCCAGCAACCTTACTATAAGCCCTACAATGCAGATAATGGCATTAGAATGGCAAAAGACTGTTTAGAATGTGTTTTTATTTCATAAGCGAATATCTTTTTACAAGTGCTAAATTTCAAGCCAGCAACCTTACTAAGACAGTCTAAATAGCCCTACAATGCAGATAATGGCATTAGAATGGCAAAAGACTGTTTAGAATGTGTTTTTATTTCATAAGCGAATATCTTTTTACAAGTGCTAAATTTCAAGCCTGCAACCTTACTATAGCCCTACAATGCAGATAATGGCATTAGAATGGCAAAAGACTGTTTAGAATGTGTTTTTATTTCATAAGCGAATATCTTTTTACAAGTGCTAAATTTCAAGCCAGCAACCTTACTAAGACAGTCTAAATAGCCCTTCAATGCAGATAATGGCATTAGAATGGCAAAAGACTGTTTAGAATGTGTTTTTATTTCATAAGCGAATATCTTTTTACAAGTGCTAAATTTCAAGCCTGCAACCTTACTATAGCCCTACAATGCAGATAATGGCATTAGAATGGCAAAAGACTGTTTAGAATGTGTTTTTATTTCATAAGCGAATATCTTTTTACAAGTGCTAAATTTCAAGCCAGCAACCTTACTAAGACAGTCTAAATAGCCCTTCAATGCAGATAATGGCATTAGAATGGCAAAAGACTGTTTAGAATGTGTTTTTATTTCATAAGCGAATATCTTTTTACAAGTGCTAAATTTCAAGCCTGCAACCTTACTAAGACAGTCTAAATAGCCCTACAATGCAGATAATGGCATTAGAATGGCAAAAGACTGTTTAGAATGTGTTTTTATTTCATAAGCGAATATCTTTTTACAAGTGCTAAATTTCAAGCCTGCAACCTTACTATAGCCCTACAATGCAGATAATGGCATTAGAATGGCAAAAGACTGTTTAGAATGTGTTTTTATTTCATAAGCGAATATCTTTTTACAAGTGCTAAATTTCAAGCCAGCAACCTTACTATAGCCCTACAATGCAGATAATGGCATTAGAATGGCAAAAGACTGTTTAGAATGTGTTTTTATTTCATAAGCGAATATCTTTTTACAAGTGCTAAATTTCAAGCCTGCAACCTTACTATAGCCCTACAATGCAGATAATGGCATTAGAATGGCAAAAGACTGTTTAGAATGTGTTTTTATTTCATAAGCGAATATCTTTTTACAAGGGCTAAATTTCAAGCCAGCAACCTTACTATAGCCCTACAATGCAGATAATGGCATTAGAATGGCAAAAGACTGTTTAGAATGTGTTTTTATTTCATAAGCGAATATCTTTTTACAAGTGCTAAATTTCAAGCCTGCAACCTTACTATAGCCCTACAATGCAGATAATGGCATTAGAATGGCAAAAGACTGTTTAGAATGTGTTTTTATTTCATAAGCGAATATCTTTTTACAAGTGCTAAATTTCAAGCCAGCAACCTTACTAAGACAGTCTAAATAGCCCTACAATGCAGATAATGGCATTAGAATGGCAAAAGACTGTTTAGAATGTGTTTTTATTTCATAAGCGAATATCTTTTTACAAGTGCTAAATTTCAAGCCTGCAACCTTACTATAGCCCTACAATGCAGATAATGGCATTAGAATGGCAAAAGACTGTTTAGAATGTGTTTTTATTTCATAAGCGAATATCTTTTTACAAGTGCTAAATTTCAAGCCAGCAACCTTACTATAGCCCTACAATGCAGATAATGGCATTAGAATGGCAAAAGACTGTTTAGAATGTGTTTTTATTTCATAAGCGAATATCTTTTTACAAGTGCTAAATTTCAAGCCTGCAACCTTACTATAGCCCTACAATGCAGATAATGGCATTAGAATGGCAAAAGACTGTTTAGAATGTGTTTTTATTTCATAAGCGAATATCTTTTTACAAGTGCTAAATTTCAAGCCAGCAACCTTACTATAGCCCTACAATGCAGATAATGGCATTAGAATGGCAAAAGACTGTTTAGAATGTGTTTTTATTTCATAAGCGAATATCTTTTTACAAGTGCTAAATTTCAAGCCAGCAACCTTACTATAAGCCCTACAATGCAGATAATGGCATTAGAATGGCAAAAGACTGTTTAGAATGTGTTTTTATTTCATAAGCGAATATCTTTTTACAAGTGCTAAATTTCAAGCCAGCAACCTTACTAAGACAGTCTAAATAGCCCTACAATGCAGATAATGGCATTAGAATGGCAAAAGACTGTTTAGAATGTGTTTTTATTTCATAAGCGAATATCTTTTTACAAGTGCTAAATTTCAAGCCTGCAACCTTACTATAGCCCTACAATGCAGATAATGGCATTAGAATGGCAAAAGACTGTTTAGAATGTGTTTTTATTTCATAAGCGAATATCTTTTTACAAGTGCTAAATTTCAAGCCTGCAACCTTACTATAGCCCTACAATGCAGATAATGGCATTAGAATGGCAAAAGACTGTTTAGAATGTGTTTTTATTTCATAAGCAAATATCTTTTTACAAGTGCTAAATTTCAAGCCTGCAACCTTACTATAGCCCTACAATGCAGATAATGGCATTAGAATGGCAAAAGACTGTTTAGAATGTGTTTTTATTTCATAAGCGAATATCTTTTTACAAGTGCTAAATTTCAAGCCAGCAACCTTACTAAGACAGTCTAAATAGCCCTACAATGCAGATAATGGCATTAGAATGGCAAAAGACTGTTTAGAATGTGTTTTTATTTCATAAGCGAATATCTTTTTACAAGTGCTAAATTTCAAGCCTGCAACCTTACTATAGCCCTACAATGCAGATAATGGCATTAGAATGGCAAAAGACTGTTTAGAATGTGTTTTTATTTCATAAGCGAATATCTTTTTACAAGTGCTAAATTTCAAGCCAGCAACCTTACTAAGACAGTCTAAATAGCCCTACAATGCAGATAATGGCATTAGAATGGCAAAAGACTGTTTAGAATGTGTTTTTATTTCATAAGCGAATATCTTTTTACAAGTGCTAAATTTCAAGCCAGCAACCTTACTAAGACAGTCTAAATAGCCCTTCAATGCAGATAATGGCATTAGAATGGCAAAAGACTGTTTAGAATGTGTTTTTATTTCATAAGCGAATATCTTTTTACAAGTGCTAAATTTCAAGCCTGCAACCTTACTATAGCCCTACAATGCAGATAATGGCATTAGAATGGCAAAAGACTGTTTAGAATGTGTTTTTATTTCATAAGCGAATATCTTTTTACAAGTGCTAAATTTCAAGCCTGCAACCTTACTATAGCCCTACAATGCAGATAATGGCATTAGAATGGCAAAAGACTGTTTAGAATGTGTTTTTATTTCATAAGCGAATATCTTTTTACAAGTGCTAAATTTCAAGCCTGCAACCTTACTATAGCCCTACAATGCAGATAATGGCATTAGAATGGCAAAAGACTGTTTAGAATGTGTTTTTATTTCATAAGCGAATATCTTTTTACAAGTGCTAAATTTCAAGCCAGCAACCTTACTATAGCCCTACAATGCAGATAATGGCATTAGAATGGCAAAAGACTGTTTAGAATGTGTTTTTATTTCATAAGCGAATATCTTTTTACAAGTGCTAAATTTCAAGCCTGCAACCTTACTATAGCCCTACAATGCAGATAATGGCATTAGAATGGCAAAAGACTGTTTAGAATGTGTTTTTATTTCATAAGCGAATATCTTTTTACAAGTGCTAAATTTCAAGCCAGCAACCTTACTATAGCCCTACAATGCAGATAATGGCATTAGAATGGCAAAAGACTGTTTAGAATGTGTTTTTATTTCATAAGCGAATATCTTTTTACAAGTGCTAAATTTCAAGCCTGCAACCTTACTATAGCCCTACAATGCAGATAATGGCATTAGAATGGCAAAAGACTGTTTAGAATGTGTTTTTATTTCATAAGCGAATATCTTTTTACAAGTGCTAAATTTCAAGCCAGCAACCTTACTATAGCCCTACAATGCAGATAATGGCATTAGAATGGCAAAAGACTGTTTAGAATGTGTTTTTATTTCATAAGCGAATATCTTTTTACAAGTGCTAAATTTCAAGCCAGCAACCTTACTATAAGCCCTACAATGCAGATAATGGCATTAGAATGGCAAAAGACTGTTTAGAATGTGTTTTTATTTCATAAGCGAATATCTTTTTACAAGTGCTAAATTTCAAGCCAGCAACCTTACTAAGACAGTCTAAATAGCCCTACAATGCAGATAATGGCATTAGAATGGCAAAAGACTGTTTAGAATGTGTTTTTATTTCATAAGCGAATATCTTTTTACAAGTGCTAAATTTCAAGCCTGCAACCTTACTATAGCCCTACAATGCAGATAATGGCATTAGAATGGCAAAAGACTGTTTAGAATGTGTTTTTATTTCATAAGCGAATATCTTTTTACAAGTGCTAAATTTCAAGCCTGCAACCTTACTATAGCCCTACAATGCAGATAATGGCATTAGAATGGCAAAAGACTGTTTAGAATGTGTTTTTATTTCATAAGCAAATATCTTTTTACAAGTGCTAAATTTCAAGCCTGCAACCTTACTATAGCCCTACAATGCAGATAATGGCATTAGAATGGCAAAAGACTGTTTAGAATGTGTTTTTATTTCATAAGCGAATATCTTTTTACAAGTGCTAAATTTCAAGCCAGCAACCTTACTAAGACAGTCTAAATAGCCCTACAATGCAGATAATGGCATTAGAATGGCAAAAGACTGTTTAGAATGTGTTTTTATTTCATAAGCGAATATCTTTTTACAAGTGCTAAATTTCAAGCCTGCAACCTTACTATAGCCCTACAATGCAGATAATGGCATTAGAATGGCAAAAGACTGTTTAGAATGTGTTTTTATTTCATAAGCGAATATCTTTTTACAAGTGCTAAATTTCAAGCCAGCAACCTTACTAAGACAGTCTAAATAGCCCTACAATGCAGATAATGGCATTAGAATGGCAAAAGACTGTTTAGAATGTGTTTTTATTTCATAAGCGAATATCTTTTTACAAGTGCTAAATTTCAAGCCAGCAACCTTACTAAGACAGTCTAAATAGCCCTTCAATGCAGATAATGGCATTAGAATGGCAAAAGACTGTTTAGAATGTGTTTTTATTTCATAAGCGAATATCTTTTTACAAGTGCTAAATTTCAAGCCTGCAACCTTACTATAGCCCTACAATGCAGATAATGGCATTAGAATGGCAAAAGACTGTTTAGAATGTGTTTTTATTTCATAAGCGAATATCTTTTTACAAGTGCTAAATTTCAAGCCTGCAACCTTACTATAGCCCTACAATGCAGATAATGGCATTAGAATGGCAAAAGACTGTTTAGAATGTGTTTTTATTTCATAAGCGAATATCTTTTTACAAGTGCTAAATTTCAAGCCTGCAACCTTACTATAGCCCTACAATGCAGATAATGGCATTAGAATGGCAAAAGACTGTTTAGAATGTGTTTTTATTTCATAAGCGAATATCTTTTTACAAGTGCTAAATTTCAAGCCTGCAACCTTACTATAGCCCTACAATGCAGATAATGGCATTAGAATGGCAAAAGACTGTTTAGAATGTGTTTTTATTTCATAAGCGAATATCTTTTTACAAGTGCTAAATTTCAAGCCAGCAACCTTACTATAGCCCTACAATGCAGATAATGGCATTAGAATGGCAAAAGACTGTTTAGAATGTGTTTTTATTTCATAAGCGAATATCTTTTTACAAGTGCTAAATTTCAAGCCTGCAACCTTACTATAGCCCTACAATGCAGATAATGGCATTAGAATGGCAAAAGACTGTTTAGAATGTGTTTTTATTTCATAAGCGAATATCTTTTTACAAGTGCTAAATTTCAAGCCTGCAACCTTACTATAGCCCTACAATGCAGATAATGGCATTAGAATGGCAAAAGACTGTTTAGAATGTGTTTTTATTTCATAAGCGAATATCTTTTTACAAGTGCTAAATTTCAAGCCAGCAACCTTACTATAAGCCCTACAATGCAGATAATGGCATTAGAATGGCAAAAGACTGTTTAGAATGTGTTTTTATTTCATAAGCGAATATCTTTTTACAAGTGCTAAATTTCAAGCCAGCAACCTTACTAAGACAGTCTAAATAGCCCTACAATGCAGATAATGGCATTAGAATGGCAAAAGACTGTTTAGAATGTGTTTTTATTTCATAAGCGAATATCTTTTTACAAGTGCTAAATTTCAAGCCAGCAACCTTACTATAGCCCTACAATGCAGATAATGGCATTAGAATGGCAAAAGACTGTTTAGAATGTGTTTTTATTTCATAAGCGAATATCTTTTTACAAGTGCTAAATTTCAAGCCTGCAACCTTACTATAGCCCTACAATGCAGATAATGGCATTAGAATGGCAAAAGACTGTTTAGAATGTGTTTTTATTTCATAAGCGAATATCTTTTTACAAGTGCTAAATTTCAAGCCAGCAACCTTACTATAGCCCTACAATGCAGATAATGGCATTAGAATGGCAAAAGACTGTTTAGAATGTGTTTTTATTTCATAAGCGAATATCTTTTTACAAGTGCTAAATTTCAAGCCAGCAACCTTACTATAGCCCTACAATGCAGATAATGGCATTAGAATGGCAAAAGACTGTTTAGAATGTGTTTTTATTTCATAAGCGAATATCTTTTTACAAGTGCTAAATTTCAAGCCTGCAACCTTACTATAGCCCTACAATGCAGATAATGGCATTAGAATGGCAAAAGACTGTTTAGAATGTGTTTTTATTTCATAAGCGAATATCTTTTTACAAGTGCTAAATTTCAAGCCAGCAACCTTACTATAGCCCTACAATGCAGATAATGGCATTAGAATGGCAAAAGACTGTTTAGAATGTGTTTTTATTTCATAAGCGAATATCTTTTTACAAGTGCTAAATTTCAAGCCTGCAACCTTACTATAGCCCTACAATGCAGATAATGGCATTAGAATGGCAAAAGACTGTTTAGAATGTGTTTTTATTTCATAAGCGAATATCTTTTTACAAGTGCTAAATTTCAAGCCAGCATCCTTACTAAGACAGTCTAAATAGCCCTACAATGCAGATAATGGCATTAGAATGGCAAAAGACTGTTTAGAATGTGTTTTTATTTCATAAGCGAATATCTTTTTACAAGTGCTAAATTTCAAGCCTGCAACCTTACTATAGCCCTACAATGCAGATAATGGCATTAGAATGGCAAAAGACTGTTTAGAATGTGTTTTTATTTCATAAGCGAATATCTTTTTACAAGTGCTAAATTTCAAGCCTGCAACCTTACTATAGCCCTACAATGCAGATAATGGCATTAGAATGGCAAAAGACTGTTTAGAATGTGTTTTTATTTCATAAGCGAATATCTTTTTACAAGTGCTAAATTTCAAGCCAGCAACCTTACTATAGCCCTACAATGCAGATAATGGCATTAGAATGGCAAAAGACTGTTTAGAATGTGTTTTTATTTCATAAGCGAATATCTTTTTACAAGTGCTAAATTTCAAGCCAGCAACCTTACTATAGCCCTACAATGCAGATAATGGCATTAGAATGGCAAAAGACTGTTTAGAATGTGTTTTTATTTGAGGGCGGCTAGGTGGTGTAGTGGTCTAAGGCACTCGCCACCAGTGTGGAGACGCTAGGATTCGCGTGTTCGAATCCAGCTCTCCACATTGTTTTTCAGTTTGGCTGGTCGTCCGCAGTAATACACATTGGCCGTATTACGGGGAGGGAAAACTGAAGGGTGGGGATCGAACGTTGTGAACAAGCGACTCCTACAAGTCGGTTGGTGCGCCTGCGCAGTAGAATCAGGAAGTGTCGGGGGCAGCGTGAGCCTCCCACGCGTTACTCCTCGAACACTGAGAGATCGAGCTGCGCAGGTGAAAAGATGCGACTGCTGTTACCTCAAGTACCGGAGGGGACTTGTGCTATGTATGACTTAGTCCTCACTGCAGCCGGCTTGTGGGAGGCAAGAAACAGCGTTCGTGACAGGGGAGGGTTGAATTGGATGATACGAAATTGGGATGGGAGAAAATATAGAAAATGGGAGAAAAAGTGGATCAAAAAAAAAAAGAATGTGTTTTTATTTCATAAGCGAATATCTTTTTACAAGTGCTAAATTTCAAGCCAGCAACCTTACTAAGACAATCTAAATAGCCCTACAATGCAGATAATGGCATTAGAATGGCAAAAGACTGTTTAGAATGTGTTTTTATTTCATAAGCGAATATCTTTTTACAAGTGCTAAATTTCAAGCCAGCAACCTTACTATAGCCCTACAATGCAGATAATGGCATTAGAATGGCAAAAGACTGTTTAGAATGTGTTTTTATTTCATAAGCGAATATCTTTTTACAAGTGCTAAATTTCAAGCCTGCAACCTTACTATAGCCCTACAATGCAGATAATGGCATTAGAATGGCAAAAGACTGTTTAGAATGTGTTTTTATTTCATAAGCGAATATCTTTTTACAAGTGCTAAATTTCAAGCCAGCAACCTTACTATAGCCCTACAATGCAGATAATGGCATTAGAATGGCAAAAGACTGTTTAGAATGTGTTTTTATTTCATAAGCGAATATCTTTTTACAAGTGCTAAATTTCAAGCCTGCAACCTTACTATAGCCCTACAATGCAGATAATGGCATTATAATGGCAAAAGACTGTTTAGAATGTGTTTTTATTTCATAAGCGAATATCTTTTTACAAGTGCTAAATTTCAAGCCAGCAACCTTACTATAGCCCTACAATGCAGATAATGGCATTAGAATGGCAAAAGACTGTTTAGAATGTGTTTTTATTTCATAAGCGAATATCTTTTTACAAGTGCTAAATTTCAAGCCTGCAACCTTACTATAGCCCTACAATGCAGATAATGGCATTAGAATGGCAAAAGACTGTTTAGAATGTGTTTTTATTTCATAAGCGAATATCTTTTTACAAGTGCTAAATTTCAAGCCAGCAACCTTACTATAGCCCTACAATGCAGATAATGGCATTAGAATGGCAAAAGACTGTTTAGAATGTGTTTTTATTTCATAAGCGAATATCTTTTTACAAGTGCTAAATTTCAAGCCAGCATCCTTACTAAGACAGTCTAAATAGCCCTACAATGCAGATAATGGCATTAGAATGGCAAAAGACTGTTTAGAATGTGTTTTTATTTCATAAGCGAATATCTTTTTACAAGTGCTAAATTTCAAGCCTGCAACCTTACTATAGCCCTACAATGCAGATAATGGCATTAGAATGGCAAAAGACTGTTTAGAATGTGTTTTTATTTCATAAGCGAATATCTTTTTACAAGTGCTAAATTTCAAGCCTGCAACCTTACTATAGCCCTACAATGCAGATAATGGCATTAGAATGGCAAAAGACTGTTTAGAATGTGTTTTTATTTCATAAGCGAATATCTTTTTACAAGTGCTAAATTTCAAGCCAGCAACCTTACTATAGCCCTACAATGCAGATAATGGCATTAGAATGGCAAAAGACTGTTTAGAATGTGTTTTTATTTCATAAGCGAATATCTTTTTACAAGTGCTAAATTTCAAGCCTGCAACCTTACTATAGCCCTACAATGCAGATAATGGCATTAGAATGGCAAAAGACTGTTTAGAATGTGTTTTTATTTCATAAGCGAATATCTTTTTACAAGTGCTAAATTTCAAGCCAGCAACCTTACTAAGACAGTCTAAATAGCCCTACAATGCAGATAATGGCATTAGAATGGCAAAAGACTGTTTAGAATGTGTTTTTATTTCATAAGCGAATATCTTTTTACAAGTGCTAAATTTCAAGCCAGCAACCTTACTAAGACAGTCTAAATAGCCCTTCAATGCAGATAATGGCATTAGAATGGCAAAAGACTGTTTAGAATGTGTTTTTATTTCATAAGCGAATATCTTTTTACAAGTGCTAAATTTCAAGCCTGCAACCCTACAATGCAGATAATGGCATTAGAATGGCAAAAGACTGTTTAGAATGTGTTTTTATTTCATAAGCGAATATCTTTTTACAAGTGCTAAATTTCAAGCCAGCAACCTTACTATAGCCCTACAATGCAGATAATGGCATTAGAATGGCAAAAGACTGTTTAGAATGTGTTTTTATTTCATAAGCAAATATCTTTTTACAAGTGCTAAATTTCAAGCCTGCAACCTTACTATAGCCCTACAATGCAGATAATGGCATTAGAATGGCAAAAGACTGTTTAGAATGTGTTTTTATTTCATAAGCGAATATCTTTTTACAAGTGCTAAATTTCAAGCCAGCAACCTTACTAAGACAGTCTAAATAGCCCTACAATGCAGATAATGGCATTAGAATGGCAAAAGACTGTTTAGAATGTGTTTTTATTTCATAAGCGAATATCTTTTTACAAGTGCTAAATTTCAAGCCTGCAACCTTACTATAGCCCTACAATGCAGATAATGGCATTAGAATGGCAAAAGACTGTTTAGAATGTGTTTTTATTTCATAAGCGAATATCTTTTTACAAGTGCTAAATTTCAAGCCAGCAACCTTACTATAGCCCTACAATGCAGATAATGGCATTAGAATGGCAAAAGACTGTTTAGAATGTGTTTTTATTTCATAAGCGAATATCTTTTTACAAGTGCTAAATTTCAAGCCAGCAACCTTACTATAGCCCTACAATGCAGATAATGGCATTAGAATGGCAAAAGACTGTTTAGAATGTGTTTTTATTTCATAAGCGAATATCTTTTTACAAGTGCTAAATTTCAAGCCAGCATCCTTACTAAGACAGTCTAAATAGCCCTACAATGCAGATAATGGCATTAGAATGGCAAAAGACTGTTTAGAATGTGTTTTTATTTCATAAGCGAATATCTTTTTACAAGTGCTAAATTTCAAGCCTGCAACCTTACTATAAGCCCTACAATGCAGATAATGGCATTAGAATGGCAAAAGACTGTTTAGAATGTGTTTTTATTTCATAAGCGAATATCTTTTTACAAGTGCTAAATTTCAAGCCAGCAACCTTACTATAGCCCTACAATGCAGATAATGGCATTAGAATGGCAAAAGACTGTTTAGAATGTGTTTTTATTTCATAAGCGAATATCTTTTTACAAGTGCTAAATTTCAAGCCTGCAACCTTACTATAGCCCTACAATGCAGATAATGGCATTAGAATGGCAAAAGACTGTTTAGAATGTGTTTTTATTTCATAAGCGAATATCTTTTTACAAGTGCTAAATTTCAAGCCAGCAACCTTACTAAGACAGTCTAAATAGCCCTACAATGCAGATAATGGCATTAGAATGGCAAAAGACTGTTTAGAATGTGTTTTTATTTCATAAGCGAATATCTTTTTACAAGTGCTAAATTTCAAGCCAGCAACCTTACTAAGACAGTCTAAATAGCCCTTCAATGCAGATAATGGCATTAGAATGGCAAAAGACTGTTTAGAATGTGTTTTTATTTCATAAGCGAATATCTTTTTACAAGTGCTAAATTTCAAGCCTGCAACCTTACTATAGCCCTACAATGCAGATAATGGCATTAGAATGGCAAAAGACTGTTTAGAATGTGTTTTTATTTCATAAGCGAATATCTTTTTACAAGTGCTAAATTTCAAGCCAGCAACCTTACTAAGACAGTCTAAATAGCCCTTCAATGCAGATAATGGCATTAGAATGGCAAAAGACTGTTTAGAATGTGTTTTTATTTCATAAGCGAATATCTTTTTACAAGTGCTAAATTTCAAGCCTGCAACCTTACTATAGCCCTACAATGCAGATAATGGCATTAGAATGGCAAAAGACTGTTTAGAATGTGTTTTTATTTCATAAGCGAATATCTTTTTACAAGTGCTAAATTTCAAGCCAGCAACCTTACTAAGACAGTCTAAATAGCCCTACAATGCAGATAATGGCATTAGAATGGCAAAAGACTGTTTAGAATGTGTTTTTATTTCATAAGCGAATATCTTTTTACAAGTGCTAAATTTCAAGCCAGCAACCTTACTAAGACAGTCTAAATAGCCCTTCAATGCAGATAATGGCATTAGAATGGCAAAAGACTGTTTAGAATGTGTTTTTATTTCATAAGCGAATATCTTTTTACAAGTGCTAAATTTCAAGCCTGCAACCTTACTATAGCCCTACAATGCAGATAATGGCATTAGAATGGCAAAAGACTGTTTAGAATGTGTTTTTATTTCATAAGCGAATATCTTTTTACAAGTGCTAAATTTCAAGCCTGCAACCTTACTATAGCCCTACAATGCAGATAATGGCATTAGAATGGCAAAAGACTGTTTAGAATGTGTTTTTATTTCATAAGCGAATATCTTTTTACAAGTGCTAAATTTCAAGCCTGCAACCTTACTATAGCCCTACAATGCAGATAATGGCATTAGAATGGCAAAAGACTGTTTAGAATGTGTTTTTATTTCATAAGCGAATATCTTTTTACAAGTGCTAAATTTCAAGCCTGCAACCTTACTATAGCCCTACAATGCAGATAATGGCATTAGAATGGCAAAAGACTGTTTAGAATGTGTTTTTATTTCATAAGCGAATATCTTTTTACAAGTGCTAAATTTCAAGCCAGCAACCTTACTATAGCCCTACAATGCAGATAATGGCATTAGAATGGCAAAAGACTGTTTAGAATGTGTTTTTATTTCATAAGCGAATATCTTTTTACAAGTGCTAAATTTCAAGCCTGCAACCTTACTATAGCCCTACAATGCAGATAATGGCATTAGAATGGCAAAAGACTGTTTAGAATGTGTTTTTATTTCATAAGCGAATATCTTTTTACAAGTGCTAAATTTCAAGCCAGCAACCTTACTATAGCCCTACAATGCAGATAATGGCATTAGAATGGCAAAAGACTGTTTAGAATGTGTTTTTATTTCATAAGCGAATATCTTTTTACAAGTGCTAAATTTCAAGCCAGCAACCTTACTATAGCCCTACAATGCAGATAATGGCATTAGAATGGCAAAAGACTGTTTAGAATGTGTTTTTATTTCATAAGCGAATATCTTTTTACAAGTGCTAAATTTCAAGCCAGCAACCTTACTAAGACAGTCTAAATAGCCCTACAATGCAGATAATGGCATTAGAATGGCAAAAGACTGTTTAGAATGTGTTTTTATTTCATAAGCGAATATCTTTTTACAAGTGCTAAATTTCAAGCCAGCAACCTTACTATAGCCCTACAATGCAGATAATGGCATTAGAATGGCAAAAGACTGTTTAGAATGTGTTTTTATTTCATAAGCGAATATCTTTTTACAAGTGCTAAATTTCAAGCCTGCAACCTTACTATAGCCCTACAATGCAGATAATGGCATTAGAATGGCAAAAGACTGTTTAGAATGTGTTTTTATTTCATAAGCGAATATCTTTTTACAAGTGCTAAATTTCAAGCCAGCAACCTTACTATAGCCCTACAATGCAGATAATGGCATTAGAATGGCAAAAGACTGTTTAGAATGTGTTTTTATTTGAGGGCGGCTAGGTGGTGTAGTGGTCTAAGGCACTCGCCACCAGTGTGGAGACGCTAGGATTCGCGTGTTCGAATCCAGCTCTCCACATTGTTTTTCAGTTTGGCTGGTCGTCCGCAGTAATACACATTGGCCGTATTACGGGGAGGGAAAACTGAAGGGTGGGGATCGAACGTTGTGAACAAGCGACTCCTACAAGTCGGTTGGTGCGCCTGCGCAGTAGAATCAGGAAGTGTCGGGGGCAGCGTGAGCCTCCCACGCGTTACTCCTCGAACACTGAGAGATCGAGCTGCGCAGGTGAAAAGATGCGACTGCTGTTACCTCAAGTACCGGAGGGGACTTGTGCTATGTATGACTTAGTCCTCACTGCAGCCGGCTTGTGGGAGGCAAGAAACAGCGTTCGTGACAGGGGAGGGTTGAATTGGATGATACGAAATTGGGATGGGAGAAAATATAGAAAATGGGAGAAAAAGTGGATCAAAAAAAAAAAGAATGTGTTTTTATTTCATAAGCGAATATCTTTTTACAAGTGCTAAATTTCAAGCCAGCAACCTTACTAAGACAATCTAAATAGCCCTACAATGCAGATAATGGCATTAGAATGGCAAAAGACTGTTTAGAATGTGTTTTTATTTCATAAGCGAATATCTTTTTACAAGTGCTAAATTTCAAGCCAGCAACCTTACTATAGCCCTACAATGCAGATAATGGCATTAGAATGGCAAAAGACTGTTTAGAATGTGTTTTTATTTCATAAGCGAATATCTTTTTACAAGTGCTAAATTTCAAGCCTGCAACCTTACTATAGCCCTACAATGCAGATAATGGCATTAGAATGGCAAAAGACTGTTTAGAATGTGTTTTTATTTCATAAGCGAATATCTTTTTACAAGTGCTAAATTTCAAGCCAGCAACCTTACTATAGCCCTACAATGCAGATAATGGCATTAGAATGGCAAAAGACTGTTTAGAATGTGTTTTTATTTCATAAGCGAATATCTTTTTACAAGTGCTAAATTTCAAGCCTGCAACCTTACTATAGCCCTACAATGCAGATAATGGCATTATAATGGCAAAAGACTGTTTAGAATGTGTTTTTATTTCATAAGCGAATATCTTTTTACAAGTGCTAAATTTCAAGCCAGCAACCTTACTATAGCCCTACAATGCAGATAATGGCATTAGAATGGCAAAAGACTGTTTAGAATGTGTTTTTATTTCATAAGCGAATATCTTTTTACAAGTGCTAAATTTCAAGCCTGCAACCTTACTATAGCCCTACAATGCAGATAATGGCATTAGAATGGCAAAAGACTGTTTAGAATGTGTTTTTATTTCATAAGCGAATATCTTTTTACAAGTGCTAAATTTCAAGCCAGCAACCTTACTATAGCCCTACAATGCAGATAATGGCATTAGAATGGCAAAAGACTGTTTAGAATGTGTTTTTATTTCATAAGCGAATATCTTTTTACAAGTGCTAAATTTCAAGCCAGCATCCTTACTAAGACAGTCTAAATAGCCCTACAATGCAGATAATGGCATTAGAATGGCAAAAGACTGTTTAGAATGTGTTTTTATTTCATAAGCGAATATCTTTTTACAAGTGCTAAATTTCAAGCCTGCAACCTTACTATAGCCCTACAATGCAGATAATGGCATTAGAATGGCAAAAGACTGTTTAGAATGTGTTTTTATTTCATAAGCGAATATCTTTTTACAAGTGCTAAATTTCAAGCCTGCAACCTTACTATAGCCCTACAATGCAGATAATGGCATTAGAATGGCAAAAGACTGTTTAGAATGTGTTTTTATTTCATAAGCGAATATCTTTTTACAAGTGCTAAATTTCAAGCCAGCAACCTTACTATAGCCCTACAATGCAGATAATGGCATTAGAATGGCAAAAGACTGTTTAGAATGTGTTTTTATTTCATAAGCGAATATCTTTTTACAAGTGCTAAATTTCAAGCCTGCAACCTTACTATAGCCCTACAATGCAGATAATGGCATTAGAATGGCAAAAGACTGTTTAGAATGTGTTTTTATTTCATAAGCGAATATCTTTTTACAAGTGCTAAATTTCAAGCCAGCAACCTTACTAAGACAGTCTAAATAGCCCTACAATGCAGATAATGGCATTAGAATGGCAAAAGACTGTTTAGAATGTGTTTTTATTTCATAAGCGAATATCTTTTTACAAGTGCTAAATTTCAAGCCAGCAACCTTACTAAGACAGTCTAAATAGCCCTTCAATGCAGATAATGGCATTAGAATGGCAAAAGACTGTTTAGAATGTGTTTTTATTTCATAAGCGAATATCTTTTTACAAGTGCTAAATTTCAAGCCTGCAACCCTACAATGCAGATAATGGCATTAGAATGGCAAAAGACTGTTTAGAATGTGTTTTTATTTCATAAGCGAATATCTTTTTACAAGTGCTAAATTTCAAGCCAGCAACCTTACTATAGCCCTACAATGCAGATAATGGCATTAGAATGGCAAAAGACTGTTTAGAATGTGTTTTTATTTCATAAGCGAATATCTTTTTACAAGTGCTAAATTTCAAGCCAGCAACCTTACTAAGACAGTCTAAATAGCCCTACAATGCAGATAATGGCATTAGAATGGCAAAAGACTGTTTAGAATGTGTTTTTATTTCATAAGCGAATATCTTTTTACAAGTGCTAAATTTCAAGCCTGCAACCTTACTATAGCCCTACAATGCAGATAATGGCATTAGAATGGCAAAAGACTGTTTAGAATGTGTTTTTATTTCATAAGCGAATATCTTTTTACAAGTGCTAAATTTCAAGCCAGCAACCTTACTATAGCCCTACAATGCAGATAATGGCATTAGAATGGCAAAAGACTGTTTAGAATGTGTTTTTATTTCATAAGCGAATATCTTTTTACAAGTGCTAAATTTCAAGCCAGCAACCTTACTATAGCCCTACAATGCAGATAATGGCATTAGAATGGCAAAAGACTGTTTAGAATGTGTTTTTATTTCATAAGCGAATATCTTTTTACAAGTGCTAAATTTCAAGCCAGCATCCTTACTAAGACAGTCTAAATAGCCCTACAATGCAGATAATGGCATTAGAATGGCAAAAGACTGTTTAGAATGTGTTTTTATTTCATAAGCGAATATCTTTTTACAAGTGCTAAATTTCAAGCCTGCAACCTTACTATAAGCCCTACAATGCAGATAATGGCATTAGAATGGCAAAAGACTGTTTAGAATGTGTTTTTATTTCATAAGCGAATATCTTTTTACAAGTGCTAAATTTCAAGCCAGCAACCTTACTATAGCCCTACAATGCAGATAATGGCATTAGAATGGCAAAAGACTGTTTAGAATGTGTTTTTATTTCATAAGCGAATATCTTTTTACAAGTGCTAAATTTCAAGCCTGCAACCTTACTATAGCCCTACAATGCAGATAATGGCATTAGAATGGCAAAAGACTGTTTAGAATGTGTTTTTATTTCATAAGCGAATATCTTTTTACAAGTGCTAAATTTCAAGCCAGCAACCTTACTAAGACAGTCTAAATAGCCCTACAATGCAGATAATGGCATTAGAATGGCAAAAGACTGTTTAGAATGTGTTTTTATTTCATAAGCGAATATCTTTTTACAAGTGCTAAATTTCAAGCCAGCAACCTTACTAAGACAGTCTAAATAGCCCTTCAATGCAGATAATGGCATTAGAATGGCAAAAGACTGTTTAGAATGTGTTTTTATTTCATAAGCGAATATCTTTTTACAAGTGCTAAATTTCAAGCCTGCAACCTTACTATAGCCCTACAATGCAGATAATGGCATTAGAATGGCAAAAGACTGTTTAGAATGTGTTTTTATTTCATAAGCGAATATCTTTTTACAAGTGCTAAATTTCAAGCCAGCAACCTTACTAAGACAGTCTAAATAGCCCTTCAATGCAGATAATGGCATTAGAATGGCAAAAGACTGTTTAGAATGTGTTTTTATTTCATAAGCGAATATCTTTTTACAAGTGCTAAATTTCAAGCCTGCAACCTTACTATAGCCCTACAATGCAGATAATGGCATTAGAATGGCAAAAGACTGTTTAGAATGTGTTTTTATTTCATAAGCGAATATCTTTTTACAAGTGCTAAATTTCAAGCCAGCAACCTTACTAAGACAGTCTAAATAGCCCTACAATGCAGATAATGGCATTAGAATGGCAAAAGACTGTTTAGAATGTGTTTTTATTTCATAAGCGAATATCTTTTTACAAGTGCTAAATTTCAAGCCAGCAACCTTACTAAGACAGTCTAAATAGCCCTTCAATGCAGATAATGGCATTAGAATGGCAAAAGACTGTTTAGAATGTGTTTTTATTTCATAAGCGAATATCTTTTTACAAGTGCTAAATTTCAAGCCTGCAACCTTACTATAGCCCTACAATGCAGATAATGGCATTAGAATGGCAAAAGACTGTTTAGAATGTGTTTTTATTTCATAAGCGAATATCTTTTTACAAGTGCTAAATTTCAAGCCTGCAACCTTACTATAGCCCTACAATGCAGATAATGGCATTAGAATGGCAAAAGACTGTTTAGAATGTGTTTTTATTTCATAAGCGAATATCTTTTTACAAGTGCTAAATTTCAAGCCTGCAACCTTACTATAGCCCTACAATGCAGATAATGGCATTAGAATGGCAAAAGACTGTTTAGAATGTGTTTTTATTTCATAAGCGAATATCTTTTTACAAGTGCTAAATTTCAAGCCTGCAACCTTACTATAGCCCTACAATGCAGATAATGGCATTAGAATGGCAAAAGACTGTTTAGAATGTGTTTTTATTTCATAAGCGAATATCTTTTTACAAGTGCTAAATTTCAAGCCAGCAACCTTACTATAGCCCTACAATGCAGATAATGGCATTAGAATGGCAAAAGACTGTTTAGAATGTGTTTTTATTTCATAAGCGAATATCTTTTTACAAGTGCTAAATTTCAAGCCTGCAACCTTACTATAGCCCTACAATGCAGATAATGGCATTAGAATGGCAAAAGACTGTTTAGAATGTGTTTTTATTTCATAAGCGAATATCTTTTTACAAGTGCTAAATTTCAAGCCAGCAACCTTACTATAGCCCTACAATGCAGATAATGGCATTAGAATGGCAAAAGACTGTTTAGAATGTGTTTTTATTTCATAAGCGAATATCTTTTTACAAGTGCTAAATTTCAAGCCAGCAACCTTACTATAGCCCTACAATGCAGATAATGGCATTAGAATGGCAAAAGACTGTTTAGAATGTGTTTTTATTTCATAAGCGAATATCTTTTTACAAGTGCTAAATTTCAAGCCAGCAACCTTACTAAGACAGTCTAAATAGCCCTACAATGCAGATAATGGCATTAGAATGGCAAAAGACTGTTTAGAATGTGTTTTTATTTCATAAGCGAATATCTTTTTACAAGTGCTAAATTTCAAGCCAGCAACCTTACTATAGCCCTACAATGCAGATAATGGCATTAGAATGGCAAAAGACTGTTTAGAATGTGTTTTTATTTCATAAGCGAATATCTTTTTACAAGTGCTAAATTTCAAGCCTGCAACCTTACTATAGCCCTACAATGCAGATAATGGCATTAGAATGGCAAAAGACTGTTTAGAATGTGTTTTTATTTCATAAGCGAATATCTTTTTACAAGTGCTAAATTTCAAGCCAGCAACCTTACTATAGCCCTACAATGCAGATAATGGCATTAGAATGGCAAAAGACTGTTTAGAATGTGTTTTTATTTCATAAGCGAATATCTTTTTACAAGTGCTAAATTTCAAGCCTGCAACCTTACTATAGCCCTACAATGCAGATAATGGCATTAGAATGGCAAAAGACTGTTTAGAATGTGTTTTTATTTCATAAGCGAATATCTTTTTACAAGTGCTAAATTTCAAGCCAGCAACCTTACTATAGCCCTACAATGCAGATAATGGCATTAGAATGGCAAAAGACTGTTTAGAATGTGTTTTTATTTCATAAGCGAATATCTTTTTACAAGTGCTAAATTTCAAGCCTGCAACCTTACTATAGCCCTACAATGCAGATAATGGCATTAGAATGGCAAAAGACTGTTTAGAATGTGTTTTTATTTCATAAGCGAATATCTTTTTACAAGTGCTAAATTTCAAGCCTGCAACCTTACTATAGCCCTACAATGCAGATAATGGCATTAGAATGGCAAAAGACTGTTTAGAATGTGTTTTTATTTCATAAGCGAATATCTTTTTACAAGTGCTAAATTTCAAGCCAGCAACCTTACTAAGACAGTCTAAATAGCCCTACAATGCAGATAATGGCATTAGAATGGCAAAAGACTGTTTAGAATGTGTTTTTATTTCATAAGCGAATATCTTTTTACAAGTGCTAAATTTCAAGCCAGCAACCTTACTAAGACAGTCTAAATAGCCCTTCAATGCAGATAATGGCATTAGAATGGCAAAAGACTGTTTAGAATGTGTTTTTATTTCATAAGCGAATATCTTTTTACAAGTGCTAAATTTCAAGCCTGCAACCTTACTATAGCCCTACAATGCAGATAATGGCATTAGAATGGCAAAAGACTGTTTAGAATGTGTTTTTATTTCATAAGCGAATATCTTTTTACAAGTGCTAAATTTCAAGCCAGCAACCTTACTAAGACAGTCTAAATAGCCCTTCAATGCAGATAATGGCATTAGAATGGCAAAAGACTGTTTAGAATGTGTTTTTATTATAAGCGAATATCTTTTTACAAGTGCTAAATTTCAAGCCTGCAACCTTACTATAGCCCTACAATGCAGATAATGGCATTAGAATGGCAAAAGACTGTTTAGAATGTGTTTTTATTTCATAAGCGAATATCTTTTTACAAGTGCTAAATTTCAAGCCAGCAACCTTACTAAGACAGTCTAAATAGCCCTACAATGCAGATAATGGCATTAGAATGGCAAAAGACTGTTTAGAATGTGTTTTTATTTCATAAGCGAATATCTTTTTACAAGTGCTAAATTTCAAGCCAGCAACCTTACTAAGACAGTCTAAATAGCCCTTCAATGCAGATAATGGCATTAGAATGGCAAAAGACTGTTTAGAATGTGTTTTTATTTCATAAGCGAATATCTTTTTACAAGTGCTAAATTTCAAGCCTGCAACCTTACTATAGCCCTACAATGCAGATAATGGCATTAGAATGGCAAAAGACTGTTTAGAATGTGTTTTTATTTCATAAGCGAATATCTTTTTACAAGTGCTAAATTTCAAGCCTGCAACCTTACTATAGCCCTACAATGCAGATAATGGCATTAGAATGGCAAAAGACTGTTTAGAATGTGTTTTTATTTCATAAGCGAATATCTTTTTACAAGTGCTAAATTTCAAGCCTGCAACCTTACTATAGCCCTACAATGCAGATAATGGCATTAGAATGGCAAAAGACTGTTTAGAATGTGTTTTTATTTCATAAGCGAATATCTTTTTACAAGTGCTAAATTTCAAGCCTGCAACCTTACTATAGCCCTACAATGCAGATAATGGCATTAGAATGGCAAAAGACTGTTTAGAATGTGTTTTTATTTCATAAGCGAATATCTTTTTACAAGTGCTAAATTTCAAGCCAGCAACCTTACTATAGCCCTACAATGCAGATAATGGCATTAGAATGGCAAAAGACTGTTTAGAATGTGTTTTTATTTCATAAGCGAATATCTTTTTACAAGTGCTAAATTTCAAGCCTGCAACCTTACTATAGCCCTACAATGCAGATAATGGCATTAGAATGGCAAAAGACTGTTTAGAATGTGTTTTTATTTCATAAGCGAATATCTTTTTACAAGTGCTAAATTTCAAGCCAGCAACCTTACTATAGCCCTACAATGCAGATAATGGCATTAGAATGGCAAAAGACTGTTTAGAATGTGTTTTTATTTCATAAGCGAATATCTTTTTACAAGTGCTAAATTTCAAGCCAGCAACCTTACTATAGCCCTACAATGCAGATAATGGCATTAGAATGGCAAAAGACTGTTTAGAATGTGTTTTTATTTCATAAGCGAATATCTTTTTACAAGTGCTAAATTTCAAGCCAGCAACCTTACTAAGACAGTCTAATAGCCCTACAATGCAGATAATGGCATTAGAATGGCAAAAGACTGTTTAGAATGTGTTTTTATTTCATAAGCGAATATCTTTTTACAAGTGCTAAATTTCAAGCCAGCAACCTTACTATAGCCCTACAATGCAGATAATGGCATTAGAATGGCAA
The DNA here is from genome assembly GCF_963971535.1 of Notolepis coatsorum. Taxonomy (NCBI): domain Eukaryota; kingdom Metazoa; phylum Chordata; class Actinopteri; order Aulopiformes; family Paralepididae; genus Notolepis; species Notolepis coatsorum. The sequence goes on from NW_028172990.1 coordinate 36,106, forward strand.
AAGACTGTTTAGAATGTGTTTTTATTTCATAAGCGAATATCTTTTTACAAGTGCTAAATTTCAAGCCTGCAACCTTACTATAGCCCTACAATGCAAATAATGGCATTAGAATGGCAAAAGACTGTTTAGAATGTGTTTTTATTTCATAAGCGAATATCTTTTTACAAGTGCTAAATTTCAAGCCAGCAACCTTACTATAGCCCTACAATGCAGATAATGGCATTAGAATGGCAAAAGACTGTTTAGAATGTGTTTTTATTTCATAAGCGAATATCTTTTTACAAGTGCTAAATTTCAAGCCTGCAACCTTACTATAGCCCTACAATGCAGATAATGGCATTAGAATGGCAAAAGACTGTTTAGAATGTGTTTTTATTTCATAAGCGAATATCTTTTTACAAGTGCTAAATTTCAAGCCAGCAACCTTACTATAGCCCTACAATGCAGATAATGGCATTAGAATGGCAAAAGACTGTTTAGAATGTGTTTTTATTTCATAAGCGAATATCTTTTTACAAGTGCTAAATTTCAAGCCTGCAACCTTACTATAGCCCTACAATGCAGATAATGGCATTAGAATGGCAAAAGACTGTTTAGAATGTGTTTTTATTTCATAAGCGAATATCTTTTTACAAGTGCTAAATTTCAAGCCAGCAACCTTACTATAGCCCTACAATGCAGATAATGGCATTAGAATGGCAAAAGACTGTTTAGAATGTGTTTTTATTTCATAAGCGAATATCTTTTTACAAGTGCTAAATTTCAAGCCAGCATCCTTACTAAGACAGTCTAAATAGCCCTACAATGCAGATAATGGCATTAGAATGGCAAAAGACTGTTTAGAATGTGTTTTTATTTCATAAGCGAATATCTTTTTACAAGTGCTAAATTTCAAGCCTGCAACCTTACTATAGCCCTACAATGCAGATCATGGCATTAGAATGGCAAAAGACTGTTTAGAATGTGTTTTTATTTCATAAGCGAATATCTTTTTACAAGTGCTAAATTTCAAGCCAGCAACCTTACTATAGCCCTACAATGCAGATAATGGCATTAGAATGGCAAAAGACTGTTTAGAATGTGTTTTTATTTCATAAGCGAATATCTTTTTACAAGTGCTAAATTTCAAGCCAGCAACCTTACTAAGACAGTCTAAATAGCCCTACAATGCAGATAATGGCATTAGAATGGCAAAAGACTGTTTAGAATGTGTTTTTATTTCATAAGCGAATATCTTTTTACAAGTGCTAAATTTCAAGCCAGCAACCTTACTATAGCCCTACAATGCAGATAATGGCATTAGAATGGCAAAAGACTGTTTAGAATGTGTTTTTATTTCATAAGCGAATATCTTTTTACAAGTGCTAAATTTCAAGCCTGCAACCTTACTATAGCCCTACAATGCAAATAATGGCATTAGAATGGCAAAAGACTGTTTAGAATGTGTTTTTATTTCATAAGCGAATATCTTTTTACAAGTGCTAAATTTCAAGCCAGCAACCTTACTATAGCCCTACAATGCAGATAATGGCATTAGAATGGCAAAAGACTGTTTAGAATGTGTTTTTATTTCATAAGCGAATATCTTTTTACAAGTGCTAAATTTCAAGCCTGCAACCTTACTATAGCCCTACAATGCAGATAATGGCATTAGAATGGCAAAAGACTGTTTAGAATGTGTTTTTATTTCATAAGCGAATATCTTTTTACAAGTGCTAAATTTCAAGCCAGCAACCTTACTATAGCCCTACAATGCAGATAATGGCATTAGAATGGCAAAAGACTGTTTAGAATGTGTTTTTATTTCATAAGCGAATATCTTTTTACAAGTGCTAAATTTCAAGCCTGCAACCTTACTATAGCCCTACAATGCAGATAATGGCATTAGAATGGCAAAAGACTGTTTAGAATGTGTTTTTATTTCATAAGCGAATATCTTTTTACAAGTGCTAAATTTCAAGCCAGCAACCTTACTATAGCCCTACAATGCAGATAATGGCATTAGAATGGCAAAAGACTGTTTAGAATGTGTTTTTATTTCATAAGCGAATATCTTTTTACAAGTGCTAAATTTCAAGCCAGCATCCTTACTAAGACAGTCTAAATAGCCCTACAATGCAGATAATGGCATTAGAATGGCAAAAGACTGTTTAGAATGTGTTTTTATTTCATAAGCGAATATCTTTTTACAAGTGCTAAATTTCAAGCCTGCAACCTTACTATAGCCCTACAATGCAGATAATGGCATTAGAATGGCAAAAGACTGTTTAGAATGTGTTTTTATTTCATAAGCGAATATCTTTTTACAAGTGCTAAATTTCAAGCCTGCAACCTTACTATAGCCCTACAATGCAGATAATGGCATTAGAATGGCAAAAGACTGTTTAGAATGTGTTTTTATTTCATAAGCGAATATCTTTTTACAAGTGCTAAATTTCAAGCCAGCAACCTTACTATAGCCCTACAATGCAGATAATGGCATTAGAATGGCAAAAGACTGTTTAGAATGTGTTTTTATTTCATAAGCGAATATCTTTTTACAAGTGCTAAATTTCAAGCCTGCAACCTTACTATAGCCCTACAATGCAGATAATGGCATTAGAATGGCAAAAGACTGTTTAGAATGTGTTTTTATTTCATAAGCGAATATCTTTTTACAAGTGCTAAATTTCAAGCCAGCAACCTTACTAAGACAGTCTAAATAGCCCTACAATGCAGATAATGGCATTAGAATGGCAAAAGACTGTTTAGAATGTGTTTTTATTTCATAAGCGAATATCTTTTTACAAGTGCTAAATTTCAAGCCAGCAACCTTACTAAGACAGTCTAAATAGCCCTTCAATGCAGATAATGGCATTAGAATGGCAAAAGACTGTTTAGAATGTGTTTTTATTTCATAAGCGAATATCTTTTTACAAGTGCTAAATTTCAAGCCTGCAACCTTACTATAGCCCTACAATGCAGATAATGGCATTAGAATGGCAAAAGACTGTTTAGAATGTGTTTTTATTTCATAAGCGAATATCTTTTTACAAGTGCTAAATTTCAAGCCTGCAACCTTACTATAGCCCTACAATGCAGATAATGGCATTAGAATGGCAAAAGACTGTTTAGAATGTGTTTTTATTTCATAAGCGAATATCTTTTTACAAGTGCTAAATTTCAAGCCTGCAACCTTACTATAGCCCTACAATGCAGATAATGGCATTAGAATGGCAAAAGACTGTTTAGAATGTGTTTTTATTTCATAAGCGAATATCTTTTTACAAGTGCTAAATTTCAAGCCAGCAACCTTACTATAGCCCTACAATGCAGATAATGGCATTAGAATGGCAAAAGACTGTTTAGAATGTGTTTTTATTTCATAAGCGAATATCTTTTTACAAGTGCTAAATTTCAAGCCAGCATCCTTACTAAGACAGTCTAAATAGCCCTACAATGCAGATAATGGCATTAGAATGGCAAAAGACTGTTTAGAATGTGTTTTTATTTCATAAGCGAATATCTTTTTACAAGTGCTAAATTTCAAGCCTGCAACCTTACTATAGCCCTACAATGCAGATAATGGCATTAGAATGGCAAAAGACTGTTTAGAATGTGTTTTTATTTCATAAGCGAATATCTTTTTACAAGTGCTAAATTTCAAGCCAGCAACCTTACTATAGCCCTACAATGCAGATAATGGCATTAGAATGGCAAAAGACTGTTTAGAATGTGTTTTTATTTCATAAGCGAATATCTTTTTACAAGTGCTAAATTTCAAGCCTGCAACCTTACTATAGCCCTACAATGCAGATAATGGCATTAGAATGGCAAAAGACTGTTTAGAATGTGTTTTTATTTCATAAGCGAATATCTTTTTACAAGTGCTAAATTTCAAGCCAGCAACCTTACTAAGACAGTCTAAATAGCCCTACAATGCAGATAATGGCATTAGAATGGCAAATTAGAATGGCAAAAGACTGTTTAGAATGTGTTTTTATTTCATAAGCGAATATCTTTTTACAAGTGCTAAATTTCAAGCCAGCAACCTTACTAAGACAGTCTAAATAGCCCTTCAATGCAGATAATGGCATTAGAATGGCAAAAGACTGTTTAGAATGTGTTTTTATTTCATAAGCGAATATCTTTTTACAAGTGCTAAATTTCAAGCCTGCAACCTTACTATAGCCCTACAATGCAGATAATGGCATTAGAATGGCAAAAGACTGTTTAGAATGTGTTTTTATTTCATAAGCGAATATCTTTTTACAAGTGCTAAATTTCAAGCCTGCAACCTTACTATAGCCCTACAATGCAGATAATGGCATTAGAATGGCAAAAGACTGTTTAGAATGTGTTTTTATTTCATAAGCGAATATCTTTTTACAAGTGCTAAATTTCAAGCCTGCAACCTTACTATAGCCCTACAATGCAGATAATGGCATTAGAATGGCAAAAGACTGTTTAGAATGTGTTTTTATTTCATAAGCGAATATCTTTTTACAAGTGCTAAATTTCAAGCCAGCAACCTTACTATAGCCCTACAATGCAGATAATGGCATTAGAATGGCAAAAGACTGTTTAGAATGTGTTTTTATTTCATAAGCGAATATCTTTTTACAAGTGCTAAATTTCAAGCCTGCAACCTTACTATAGCCCTACAATGCAGATAATGGCATTAGAATGGCAAAAGACTGTTTAGAATGTGTTTTTATTTCATAAGCGAATATCTTTTTACAAGTGCTAAATTTCAAGCCAGCAACCTTACTATAGCCCTACAATGCAGATAATGGCATTAGAATGGCAAAAGACTGTTTAGAATGTGTTTTTATTTCATAAGCGAATATCTTTTTACAAGTGCTAAATTTCAAGCCTGCAACCTTACTATAGCCCTACAATGCAGATAATGGCATTAGAATGGCAAAAGACTGTTTAGAATGTGTTTTTATTTCATAAGCGAATATCTTTTTACAAGTGCTAAATTTCAAGCCTGCAACCTTACTATAGCCCTACAATGCAGATAATGGCATTAGAATGGCAAAAGACTGTTTAGAATGTGTTTTTATTTCATAAGCGAATATCTTTTTACAAGTGCTAAATTTCAAGCCAGCAACCTTACTATAGCCCTACAATGCAGATAATGGCATTAGAATGGCAAAAGACTGTTTAGAATGTGTTTTTATTTCATAAGCGAATATCTTTTTACAAGTGCTAAATTTCAAGCCTGCAACCTTACTATAGCCCTACAATGCAGATAATGGCATTAGAATGGCAAAAGACTGTTTAGAATGTGTTTTTATTTCATAAGCGAATATCTTTTTACAAGTGCTAAATTTCAAGCCAGCAACCTCCTAAGACACTAAATAGCCCTACAATGCAGATAATGGCATTAGAATGGCAAAAGACTGTTTAGAATGTGTTTTTATTTCATAAGCGAATATCTTTTTACAAGTGCTAAATTTCAAGCCAGCAACCTTACTAACTATAGCCCTACAATGCAGATAATGGCATTAGAATGGCAAAAGACTGTTTAGAATGTGTTTTTATTTCATAAGCGAATATCTTTTTACAAGTGCTAAATTTCAAGCCTGCAACCTTACTATAGCCCTACAATGCAGATAATGGCATTAGAATGGCAAAAGACTGTTTAGAATGTGTTTTTATTTCATAAGCGAATATCTTTTTACAAGTGCTAAATTTCAAGCCTGCAACCTTACTATAGCCCTACAATGCAGATAATGGCATTAGAATGGCAAAAGACTGTTTAGAATGTGTTTTTATTTCATAAGCGAATATCTTTTTACAAGTGCTAAATTTCAAGCCTGCAACCTTACTATAGCCCTACAATGCAGATAATGGCATTAGAATGGCAAAAGACTGTTTAGAATGTGTTTTTATTTCATAAGCGAATATCTTTTTACAAGTGCTAAATTTCAAGCCTGCAACCTTACTATAGCCCTACAATGCAGATAATGGCATTAGAATGGCAAAAGACTGTTTAGAATGTGTTTTTATTTCATAAGCGAATATCTTTTTACAAGTGCTAAATTTCAAGCCTGCAACCTTACTATAGCCCTACAATGCAGATAATGGCATTAGAATGGCAAAAGACTGTTTAGAATGTGTTTTTATTTCATAAGCGAATATCTTTTTACAAGTGCTAAATTTCAAGCCAGCAACCTTACTATAGCCCTACAATGCAGATAATGGCATTAGAATGGCAAAAGACTGTTTAGAATGTGTTTTTATTTCATAAGCGAATATCTTTTTACAAGTGCTAAATTTCAAGCCTGCAACCTTACTATAGCCCTACAATGCAGATAATGGCATTAGAATGGCAAAAGACTGTTTAGAATGTGTTTTTATTTCATAAGCGAATATCTTTTTACAAGTGCTAAATTTCAAGCCAGCAACCTTACTAAGACAGTCTAAATAGCCCTACAATGCAGATAATGGCATTAGAATGGCAAAAGACTGTTTAGAATGTGTTTTTATTTCATAAGCGAATATCTTTTTACAAGTGCTAAATTTCAAGCCTGCAACCTTACTATAGCCCTACAATGCAGATAATGGCATTAGAATGGCAAAAGACTGTTTAGAATGTGTTTTTATTTCATAAGCGAATATCTTTTTACAAGTGCTAAATTTCAAGCCAGCAACCTTACTATAGCCCTACAATGCAGATAATGGCATTAGAATGGCAAAAGACTGTTTAGAATGTGTTTTTATTTCATAAGCGAATATCTTTTTACAAGTGCTAAATTTCAAGCCTGCAACCTTACTATAGCCCTACAATGCAGATAATGGCATTAGAATGGCAAAAGACTGTTTAGAATGTGTTTTTATTTCATAAGCGAATATCTTTTTACAAGTGCTAAATTTCAAGCCTGCAACCTTACTATAAGCCCTACAATGCAGATAATGGCATTAGAATGGCAAAAGACTGTTTAGAATGTGTTTTTATTTCATAAGCGAATATCTTTTTACAAGTGCTAAATTTCAAGCCAGCAACCTTACTAAGACAGTCTAAATAGCCCTACAATGCAGATAATGGCATTAGAATGGCAAAAGACTGTTTAGAATGTGTTTTTATTTCATAAGCGAATATCTTTTTACAAGTGCTAAATTTCAAGCCTGCAACCTTACTATAGCCCTACAATGCAGATAATGGCATTAGAATGGCAAAAGACTGTTTAGAATGTGTTTTTATTTCATAAGCGAATATCTTTTTACAAGTGCTAAATTTCAAGCCTGCAACCTTACTATAGCCCTACAATGCAGATAATGGCATTAGAATGGCAAAAGACTGTTTAGAATGTGTTTTTATTTCATAAGCGAATATCTTTTTACAAGTGCTAAATTTCAAGCCAGCAACCTTACTAAGACAGTCTAAATAGCCCTACAATGCAGATAATGGCATTAGAATGGCAAAAGACTGTTTAGAATGTGTTTTTATTTCATAAGCGAATATCTTTTTACAAGTGCTAAATTTCAAGCCTGCAACCTTACTATAGCCCTACAATGCAGATAATGGCATTAGAATGGCAAAAGACTGTTTAGAATGTGTTTTTATTTCATAAGCGAATATCTTTTTACAAGTGCTAAATTTCAAGCCTGCAACCTTACTATAGCCCTACAATGCAGATAATGGCATTAGAATGGCAAAAGACTGTTTAGAATGTGTTTTTATTTCATAAGCGAATATCTTTTTACAAGTGCTAAATTTCAAGCCTGCAACCTTACTATAGCCCTACAATGCAGATAATGGCATTAGAATGGCAAAAGACTGTTTAGAATGTGTTTTTATTTCATAAGCGAATATCTTTTTACAAGTGCTAAATTTCAAGCCAGCAACCTTACTATAGCCCTACAATGCAGATAATGGCATTAGAATGGCAAAAGACTGTTTAGAATGTGTTTTTATTTCATAAGCGAATATCTTTTTACAAGTGCTAAATTTCAAGCCTGCAACCTTACTATAGCCCTACAATGCAGATAATGGCATTAGAATGGCAAAAGACTGTTTAGAATGTGTTTTTATTTCATAAGCGAATATCTTTTTACAAGTGCTAAATTTCAAGCCAGCAACCTTACTAAGACAGTCTAAATAGCCCTACAATGCAGATAATGGCATTAGAATGGCAAAAGACTGTTTAGAATGTGTTTTTATTTCATAAGCGAATATCTTTTTACAAGTGCTAAATTTCAAGCCAGCAACCTTACTAAGACAGTCTAAATAGCCCTTCAATGCAGATAATGGCATTAGAATGGCAAAAGACTGTTTAGAATGTGTTTTTATTTCATAAGCGAATATCTTTTTACAAGTGCTAAATTTCAAGCCTGCAACCTTACTATAGCCCTACAATGCAGATAATGGCATTCGAATGGCAAAAGACTGTTTAGAATGTGTTTTTATTTCATAAGCGAATATCTTTTTACAAGTGCTAAATTTCAAGCCAGCAACCTTACTATAGCCCTACAATGCAGATAATGGCATTAGAATGGCAAAAGACTGTTTAGAATGTGTTTTTATTTCATAAGCGAATATCTTTTTACAAGTGCTAAATTTCAAGCCTGCAACCTTACTATAGCCCTACAATGCAGATAATGGCATTAGAATGGCAAAAGACTGTTTAGAATGTGTTTTTATTTCATAAGCGAATATCTTTTTACAAGTGCTAAATTTCAAGCCAGCAACCTTACTAAGACAGTCTAAATAGCCCTACAATGCAGATAATGGCATTAGAATGGCAAAAGACTGTTTAGAATGTGTTTTTATTTCATAAGCGAATATCTTTTTACAAGTGCTAAATTTCAAGCCTGCAACCTTACTATAGCCCTACAATGCAGATAATGGCATTAGAATGGCAAAAGACTGTTTAGAATGTGTTTTTATTTCATAAGCGAATATCTTTTTACAAGTGCTAAATTTCAAGCCTGCAACCTTACTATAGCCCTACAATGCAGATAATGGCATTAGAATGGCAAAAGACTGTTTAGAATGTGTTTTTATTTCATAAGCGAATATCTTTTTACAAGTGCTAAATTTCAAGCCAGCAACCTTACTAAGACAGTCTAAATAGCCCTACAATGCAGATAATGGCATTAGAATGGCAAAAGACTGTTTAGAATGTGTTTTTATTTCATAAGCGAATATCTTTTTACAAGTGCTAAATTTCAAGCCTGCAACCTTACTATAGCCCTACAATGCAGATAATGGCATTAGAATGGCAAAAGACTGTTTAGAATGTGTTTTTATTTCATAAGCGAATATCTTTTTACAAGTGCTAAATTTCAAGCCAGCAACCTTACTATAACCCTACAATGCAGATAATGGCATTAGAATGGCAAAAGACTGTTTAGAATGTGTTTTTATTTCATAAGCGAATATCTTTTTACAAGTGCTAAATTTCAAGCCTGCAACCTTACTATAGCCCTACAATGCAGATAATGGCATTAGAATGGCAAAAGACTGTTTAGAATGTGTTTTTATTTCATAAGCGAATATCTTTTTACAAGTGCTAAATTTCAAGCCTGCAACCTTACTATAGCCCTACAATGCAGATAATGGCATTAGAATGGCAAAAGACTGTTTAGAATGTGTTTTTATTTCATAAGCGAATATCTTTTTACAAGTGCTAAATTTCAAGCCTGCAACCTTACTATAGCCCTACAATGCAGATAATGGCATTAGAATGGCAAAAGACTGTTTAGAATGTGTTTTTATTTCATAAGCGAATATCTTTTTACAAGTGCTAAATTTCAAGCCAGCAACCTTACTAAGACAGTCTAAATAGCCCTACAATGCAGATAATGGCATTAGAATGGCAAAAGACTGTTTAGAATGTGTTTTTATTTCATAAGCGAATATCTTTTTACAAGTGCTAAATTTCAAGCCTGCAACCTTACTATAGCCCTACAATGCAGATAATGGCATTAGAATGGCAAAAGACTGTTTAGAATGTGTTTTTATTTCATAAGCGAATATCTTTTTACAAGTGCTAAATTTCAAGCCTGCAACCTTACTATAGCCCTACAATGCAGATAATGGCATTAGAATGGCAAAAGACTGTTTAGAATGTGTTTTTATTTCATAAGCGAATATCTTTTTACAAGTGCTAAATTTCAAGCCAGCAACCTTACTAAGACAGTCTAAATAGCCCTACAATGCAGATAATGGCATTAGAATGGCAAAAGACTGTTTAGAATGTGTTTTTATTTCATAAGCGAATATCTTTTTACAAGTGCTAAATTTCAAGCCAGCAACCTTACTAAGACAGTCTAAATAGCCCTACAATGCAGATAATGGCATTAGAATGGCAAAAGACTGTTTAGAATGTGTTTTTATTTCATAAGCGAATATCTTTTTACAAGTGCTAAATTTCAAGCCTGCAACCTTACTATAGCCCTACAATGCAGATAATGGCATTAGAATGGCAAAAGACTGTTTAGAATGTGTTTTTATTTCATAAGCGAATATCTTTTTACAAGTGCTAAATTTCAAGCCAGCAACCTTACTATAGCCCTACAATGCAGATAATGGCATTAGAATGGCAAAAGACTGTTTAGAATGTGTTTTTATTTCATAAGCGAATATCTTTTTACAAGTGCTAAATTTCAAGCCTGCAACCTTACTATAGCCCTACAATGCAGATAATGGCATTAGAATGGCAAAAGACTGTTTAGAATGTGTTTTTATTTCATAAGCGAATATCTTTTTACAAGTGCTAAATTTCAAGCCAGCAACCTTACTAAGACAGTCTAAATAGCCCTACAATGCAGATAATGGCATTAGAATGGCAAAAGACTGTTTAGAATGTGTTTTTATTTCATAAGCGAATATCTTTTTACAAGTGCTAAATTTCAAGCCTGCAACCTTACTATAGCCCTACAATGCAGATAATGGCATTAGAATGGCAAAAGACTGTTTAGAATGTGTTTTTATTTCATAAGCGAATATCTTTTTACAAGTGCTAAATTTCAAGCCAGCAACCTTACTAAGACAGTCTAAATAGCCCTACAATGCAGATAATGGCATTAGAATGGCAAAAGACTGTTTAGAATGTGTTTTTATTTCATAAGCGAATATCTTTTTACAAGTGCTAAATTTCAAGCCTGCAACCTTACTATAGCCCTACAATGCAGATAATGGCATTAGAATGGCAAAAGACTGTTTAGAATGTGTTTTTATTTCATAAGCGAATATCTTTTTACAAGTGCTAAATTTCAAGCCAGCAACCTTACTATAGCCCTACAATGCAGATAATGGCATTAGAATGGCAAAAGACTGTTTAGAATGTGTTTTTATTTCATAAGCGAATATCTTTTTACAAGTGCTAAATTTCAAGCCTGCAACCTTACTATAGCCCTACAATGCAGATAATGGCATTAGAATGGCAAAAGACTGTTTAGAATGTGTTTTTATTTCATAAGCGAATATCTTTTTACAAGTGCTAAATTTCAAGCCTGCAACCTTACTATAGCCCTACAATGCAGATAATGGCATTAGAATGGCAAAAGACTGTTTAGAATGTGTTTTTATTTCATAAGCGAATATCTTTTTACAAGTGCTAAATTTCAAGCCTGCAACCTTACTATAGCCCTACAATGCAGATAATGGCATTAGAATGGCAAAAGACTGTTTAGAATGTGTTTTTATTTCATAAGCGAATATCTTTTTACAAGTGCTAAATTTCAAGCCAGCAACCTTACTAAGACAGTCTAAATAGCCCTACAATGCAGATAATGGCATTAGAATGGCAAAAGACTGTTTAGAATGTGTTTTTATTTCATAAGCGAATATCTTTTTACAAGTGCTAAATTTCAAGCCTGCAACCTTACTATAGCCCTACAATGCAGATAATGGCATTAGAATGGCAAAAGACTGTTTAGAATGTGTTTTTATTTCATAAGCGAATATCTTTTTACAAGTGCTAAATTTCAAGCCTGCAACCTTACTATAGCCCTACAATGCAGATAATGGCATTAGAATGGCAAAAGACTGTTTAGAATGTGTTTTTATTTCATAAGCGAATATCTTTTTACAAGTGCTAAATTTCAAGCCAGCAACCTTACTAAGACAGTCTAAATAGCCCTACAATGCAGATAATGGCATTAGAATGGCAAAAGACTGTTTAGAATGTGTTTTTATTTCATAAGCGAATATCTTTTTACAAGTACTAAATTTCAAGCCAGCAACCTTACTAAGACAGTCTAAATAGCCCTACAATGCAGATAATGGCATTAGAATGGCAAAAGACTGTTTAGAATGTGTTTTTATTTCATAAGCGAATATCTTTTTACAAGTGCTAAATTTCAAGCCTGCAACCTTACTATAGCCCTACAATGCAGATAATGGCATTAGAATGGCAAAAGACTGTTTAGAATGTGTTTTTATTTCATAAGCGAATATCTTTTTACAAGTGCTAAATTTCAAGCCAGCAACCTTACTATAGCCCTACAATGCAGATAATGGCATTAGAATGGCAAAAGACTGTTTAGAATGTGTTTTTATTTCATAAGCGAATATCTTTTTACAAGTGCTAAATTTCAAGCCTGCAACCTTACTATAAGCCCTACAATGCAGATAATGGCATTAGAATGGCAAAAGACTGTTTAGAATGTGTTTTTATTTCATAAGCGAATATCTTTTTACAAGTGCTAAATTTCAAGCCAGCAACCTTACTAAGACAGTCTAAATAGCCCTACAATGCAGATAATGGCATTAGAATGGCAAAAGACTGTTTAGAATGTGTTTTTATTTCATAAGCGAATATCTTTTTACAAGTGCTAAATTTCAAGCCTGCAACCTTACTATAGCCCTACAATGCAGATAATGGCATTAGAATGGCAAAAGACTGTTTAGAATGTGTTTTTATTTCATAAGCGAATATCTTTTTACAAGTGCTAAATTTCAAGCCAGCAACCTTACTAAGACAGTCTAAATAGCCCTACAATGCAGATAATGGCATTAGAATGGCAAAAGACTGTTTAGAATGTGTTTTTATTTCATAAGCGAATATCTTTTTACAAGTGCTAAATTTCAAGCCTGCAACCTTACTATAGCCCTACAATGCAGATAATGGCATTAGAATGGCAAAAGACTGTTTAGAATGTGTTTTTATTTCATAAGCGAATATCTTTTTACAAGTGCTAAATTTCAAGCCAGCAACCTTACTAAGACAGTCTAAATAGCCCTACAATGCAGATAATGGCATTAGAATGGCAAAAGACTGTTTAGAATGTGTTTTTATTTCATAAGCAAATATCTTTTTACAAGTGCTAAATTTCAAGCCTGCAACCTTACTATAGCCCTACAATGCAGATAATGGCATTAGAATGGCAAAAGACTGTTTAGAATGTGTTTTTATTTCATAAGCGAATATCTTTTTACAAGTGCTAAATTTCAAGCCAGCAACCTTACTATAGCCCTACAATGCAGATAATGGCATTAGAATGGCAAAAGACTGTTTAGAATGTGTTTTTATTTCATAAGCGAATATCTTTTTACAAGTGCTAAATTTCAAGCCTGCAACCTTACTATAGCCCTACAATGCAGATAATGGCATTAGAATGGCAAAAGACTGTTTAGAATGTGTTTTTATTTCATAAGCGAATATCTTTTTACAAGTGCTAAATTTCAAGCAGCAACCTTACTAAGACAGTCTAAATAGCCCTACAATGCAGATAATGGCATTAGAATGGCAAAAGACTGTTTAGAATGTGTTTTTATTTCATAAGCGAATATCTTTTTACAAGTGCTAAATTTCAAGCCAGCAACCTTACTAAGACAGTCTGCAACCTTACTATAGCCCTTCAATGCAGATAATGGCATTAGAATGGCAAAAGACTGTTTACAATGTGTTTTTATTTCATAAGCGAATATCTTTTTACAAGTGCTAAATTTCAAGCCTGCAACCTTACTATAGCCCTACAATGCAGATAATGGCATTAGAATGGCAAAAGACTGTTTAGAATGTGTTTTTATTTCATAAGCGAATATCTTTTTACAAGTGCTAAATTTCAAGCCTGCAACCTTACTATAGCCCTACAATGCAGATAATGGCATTAGAATGGCAAAAGACTGTTTAGAATGTGTTTTTATTTCATAAGCGAATATCTTTTTACAAGTGCTAAATTTCAAGCCTGCAACCTTACTATAGCCCTACAATGCAGATAATGGCATTAGAATGGCAAAAGACTGTTTAGAATGTGTTTTTATTTCATAAGCGAATATCTTTTTACAAGTGCTAAATTTCAAGCCTGCAACCTTACTATAGCCCTACAATGCAGATAATGGCATTAGAATGGCAAAAGACTGTTTAGAATGTGTTTTTATTTCATAAGCGAATATCTTTTTACAAGTGCTAAATTTCAAGCCTGCAACCTTACTAAGACAGTCTAAATAGCCCTTCAATGCAGATAATGGCATTAGAATGGCAAAAGACTGTTTAGAATGTGTTTTTATTTCATAAGCGAATATCTTTTTACAAGTGCTAAATTTCAAGCCAGCAACCTTACTATAGCCCTACAATGCAGATAATGGCATTAGAATGGCAAAACACTGTTTAGAATGTGTTTTTATTTCATAAGCGAATATCTTTTTACAAGTGCTAAATTTCAAGCCAGCAACCTTACTAAGACAGTCTAAATAGCCCTACAATGCAGATAATGGCATTAGAATGGCAAAAGACTGTTTAGAATGTGTTTTTATTTCATAAGCGAATATCTTTTTACAAGTGCTAAATTTCAAGCCAGCAACCTTACTAAGACAGTCTAAATAGCCCTACAATGCAGATAATGGCATTAGAATGGCAAAAGACTGTTTAGAATGTGTTTTTATTTCATAAGCGAATATCTTTTTACAAGTGCTAAATTTCAAGCCTGCAACCTTACTATAGCCCTACAATGCAGATAATGGCATTAGAATGGCAAAACACTGTTTAGAATGTGTTTTTATTTCATAAGCGAATATCTTTTTACAAGTGCTAAATTTCAAGCCAGCAACCTTACTAAGACAGTCTAAATAGCCCTACAATGCAGATAATGGCATTAGAATGGCAAAAGACTGTTTAGAATGTGTTTTTATTTCATAAGCGAATATCTTTTTACAAGTGCTAAATTTCAAGCCTGCAACCTTACTATAGCCCTACAATGCAGATAATGGCATTAGAATGGCAAAAGACTGTTTAGAATGTGTTTTTATTTCATAAGCGAATATCTTTTTACAAGTGCTAAATTTCAAGCCTGCAACCTTACTAAGACAGTCTAAATAGCCCTTCAATGCAGATAATGGCATTAGAATGGCAAAAGACTGTTTAGAATGTGTTTTTATTTCATAAGCGAATATCTTTTTACAAGTGCTAAATTTCAAGCCAGCAACCTTACTAAGACAGTCTAAATAGCCCTTCAATGCAGATAATGGCATTAGAATGGCAAAAGACTGTTTAGAATGTGTTTTTATTTCATAAGCGAATATCTTTTTACAAGTGCTAAATTTCAAGCCAGCAACCTTACTAAGACAGTCTAAATAGCCCTACAATGCAGATAATGGCATTAGAATGGCAAAAGACTGTTTAGAATGTGTTTTTATTTCATAAGCGAATATCTTTTTACAAGTGCTAAATTTCAAGCCAGCAACCTTACTAAGACAGTCTAAATAGCCCTTCAATGCAGATAATGGCATTAGAATGGCAAAAGACTGTTTAGAATGTGTTTTTATTTCATAAGCGAATATCTTTTTACAAGTGCTAAATTTCAAGCCAGCAACCTTATTAAGACAGTCTAAATCACTGTATCACCTCATAACCACTGAGTCCAGCTAGTTTAAGATGCTGCATCATCACCTCTTAACCACTGAGTCCAGCTAGTTTAAGATGCTGCATCATCACCTCTTAACCACTGAGTCCAGCTAGTTTAAGATGCTGCATCACCTCTTAACCACTGAGTCCAGCTAGTTTAAGATGCTGCATCATCATCTCTCTTAACCACTGAGTCCAGCTAGTTTAAGATGCTGCATCATCACCTCTTAACCACTGAGTCCAGCTAGTTTAAGATGCTGCATCACCTCTTAACCACTGAGTCCAGCTAGTTTAAGATGCTGCATCATCACCTCTTAACCACTGAGTCCAGCTAGTTTAAGATGCTGCATCATCACCTCTTAACCACTGAGTCCAGCTAGTTTAAGATGCTGCATCATCACCTCTTAACCACTGAGTCCAGCTAGTTTAAGATGCTGCATCACCTCTTAACCACTGAGTCCAGCTAGTTTAAGATGCTGCATCACCTCTTAACCACTGAGTCCAGCTAGTTTAAGATGCTGCATCACCTCTTAGACACTGAGTCCAGCTAGTTTAAGATGCTGCATCACATCTTAACCACTGAGTCCAGCTAGTTTAAGATGCTGCATCATCACCTCTTAACCACTGAGTCCAGCTAGTTTAAGATGCTGCATCACCTCTTAACCACTGAGTCCAGCTAGTTTAAGATGCTGCATCATCATCTCTCTTAACCACTGAGTCCAGCTAGTTTAAGATGCTGCATCATCACCTCTTAACCACTGAGTCCAGCTAGTTTAAGATGCTGCATCACCTCTTAACCACTGAGTCCAGCTAGTTTAAGATGCTGCATCATCACCTCTTAACCACTGAGTCCAGCTAGTTTAAGATGCTGCATCATCACCTCTTAACCACTGAGTCCAGCTAGTTTAAGATGCTGCATCATCACCTCTTAACCACTGAGTCCAGCTAGTTTAAGATGCTGCATCACCTCTTAACCACTGAGTCCAGCTAGTTTAAGATGCTGCATCACCTCTTAACCACTGAGTCCAGCTAGTTTAAGATGCTGCATCACCTCTTAGACACTGAGTCCAGCTAGTTTAAGATGCATCATCACCTCTTAACCACTGAGTCCAGCTAGTTTAAGATGCTGCATCAACTCTTAACCACTGAGTCCAGCTAGTTTAAGATGCTGCATCATCACCTCTTAACCACTGAGTCCAGCTAGTTTAAGATGCTGCATCATCACCTCTTAACCACTGAGTCCAACTAGTTTAAGATGCTGCATCATCAACTCTTAACCACTGAGTCCAGCTAGTTTAAGATGCTGCATCATCACCTCTTAACCACTGAGTCCAGCTAGTTTAAGATGCTGCATCATCACCTCTTAACCACTGAGTCCAACTAGTTTAAGATGCTGCATCATCACCTCTTAACCACTGAGTCCAGCTAGTTTAAGATGCTGCATCATCACCTCTTAACCACTGAGTCCAGCTAGTTTAAGATGCTGCATCATCACCTCTTAACCACTGAGTCCAGCTAGTTTAAGATGCTGCATCACCTCTTAACCACTGAGTCCAGCTAGTTTAAGATGCTGCATCACCTCTTAACCACTGAGTCCAGCTAGTTTAAGATGCTGCATCACCTCTTAACCACTGAGTCCAGCTAGTTTAAGATGCTGCATCACCTCTTAACCACTGAGTCCAGCTAGTTTAAGATGCTGCATCATCACCTCTTAACCACTGAGTCCAGCTAGTTTAAGATGCTGCATCATCACCTCTTAACCACTGAGTCCAGCTAGTTTAAGATGCTGCATCACCTCTTAACCACTGAGTCCAGATAGTTTAAGATGCTGCATCACCTCTTAACCACTGAGTCCAGCTAGTTTAAGATGCTGCATCACCACCTCTTAACCACTGAGTCCAGCTAGTTTAAGATGCTGCATCATCACCTCTTAACCACTGAGTCCAGCTAGTTTAAGATGCTGCATCATCACCTCTTAACCACTGAGTCCAGCTAGTTTAAGATGCTGCATCAACTCTTAACCACTGAGTCCAGCTAGTTTAAGATGCTGCATCATCACCTCTTAACCACTGAGTCCAGCTAGTTTAAGATGCTGCATCATCACCTCTTAACCACTGAGTCCAACTAGTTTAAGATGCTGCATCATCACCTCTTAACCACTGAGTCCAGCTAGTTTAAGATGCTGCATCATCACCTCTTAACCACTGAGTCCAGCTAGTTTAAGATGCTGCATCACCTCTTAACCACTGAGTCCAGCTAGTTTAAGATGCTGCATCACCTCTTAACCACTGAGTCCAGCTAGTTTAAGATGCTGCATCACCTCTTAACCACTGAGTCCAGCTAGTTTAAGATGCTGCATCACCTCTTAACCACTGAGTCCAGCTAGTTTAAGATGCTGCATCATCACCTCTTAACCACTGAGTCCAGCTAGTTTAAGATGCTGCATCATCACCTCTTAACCACTGAGTCCAGCTAGTTTAAGATGCTGCATCACCTCTTAACCACTGAGTCCAGATAGTTTAAGATGCTGCATCACCTCTTAACCACTGAGTCCAGCTAGTTTAAGATGCTGCATCAACACCTCTTAACCACTGAGTCCAGCTAGTTTAAGATGCTGCATCATCACCTCTTAACCACTGAGTCCAGCTAGTTTAAGATGCTGCATCATCACCTCTTAACCACTGAGTCCAGCTAGTTTAAGATGCTGCATCATCACCTCTTAACCACTGAGTCCAGCTAGTTTAAGATGCTGCATCATCACCTCTTAACCACTGAGTCCAGCTAGTTTAAGATGCTGCATCATCACCTCTTAACCACTGAGTCCAGCTAGTTTAAGATGCTGCATCACCTCTTAACCACTGAGTCCAGCTAGTTTAAGATGCTGCATCATCACCTCTTAACCACTGAGTCCAGCTAGTGCTGCATCACCTCTTAACCACTGAGTCCAGCTAGTTTAAGATGCTGCATCATCACCTCTTAACCACTGAGTCCAGCTAGTTTAAGATGCTGCATCATCACCTCTTAACCACTGAGTCCAGCTAGTTTAAGATGCTGCATCACCTCTTAACCACTGAGTCCAGCTAGTTTAAGATGCTGCATCATCACCTCTTAACCACTGAGTCCAGCTAGTTTAAGATGCTGCATCATCACCTCTTAACCACTGAGTCCAGCTAGTTTAAGATGCTGCATCACCTCTTAACCACTGAGTCCAGCTAGTTTAAGATGCTGCATCACCTCTTAACCACTGAGTCCAGCTAGTTTAAGATGCTGCATCACCTCTTAACCACTGAGTCCAGCTAGTTTAAGATGCTGCATCATCACCTCTTAACCACTGAGTCCAGCTAGTTTAAGATGCTACATCACCTCTTAACCACTGAGTCCAGCTAGTTTAAGATGCTGCATCATCACCTCTTAACCACTGAGTCCAGCTAGTTTAAGATTCTGCATCACCTCTTAACCACTGAGTCCAGCTAGTTTAAGATGCTGCATCACCTCTTAACCACTGAGTCCAGCTAGTTTAAGATGCTGCATCATCACCTCTTAACCACTGAGTCCAGCTAGTTTAAGATGCTGCATCACCGCTTAACCACTGAGTCCAGCTAGTTTAAGATGCTGCATCACCTCTTAACCACTGAGTCCAGCTAGTTTAAGATGCTGCATCATCACCTCTTAGCCACTGAGTCCAGCTAGTTTAAGATGCTGCATCATCATCTCTTAACCATTGAGTCCAGCTAGTTTAAGATGCTGCATCATCACCTCTTAACCACTGAGTCCAGCTAGTTTAAGATGCTGCATCACCTCTTAACCACTGAGTCCAGATAGTTTAAGATGCTGCATCATCACCTCTTAACCACTGAGTCCAGCTAGTTTAAGATGCTGCATCATCACCTCTTAACCACTGAGTCCAGCTAGTTTAAGATGCTGCATCATCACCTCTTAACCACTGAGTCCAGCTAGTTTAAGATGCTGCATCACCTCTTAACCACTGAGTCCAGCTAGTTTAAGATGCTGCATCATCACCTCTTAACCACTGAGTCCAGCTAGTTTAAGATGCTGCATCACCGCTTAACCACTGAGTCCAGCTAGTTTAAGATGCTGCATCACCTCTTAACCACTGAGTCCAGCTAGTTTAAGATGCTGCATCATCACCTCTTAGCCACTGAGTCCAGCTAGTTTAAGATGCTGCATCATCACCTCTTAACCACTGAGTCCAGCTAGTTTAAGATGCTGCATCATCATCTCTTAACCACTGAGTCCAGCTAGTTTAAGATGCTGCATCATCACCTCTTAACCACTGAGTCCAGCTAGTTTAAGATGCTGCATCATCACCTCTTAACCACTGAGTCCAGCTAGTTTAAGATGCTGCATCATCACCTCTTAACCACTGAGTCCAGCTAGTTTAAGATGCTGTATCACCTCTTAGCCACTGAGTCCAGCTAGTTTAAGATGCTGCATCATCACCTCTTAACCACTGAGTCCAGCTAGTTTAAGATGCTGCATCATCACCTCTTAACCACTGAGTCCAGCTAGTTTAAGATGCTGCATCATCACCTCTTAACCACTGAGGCCAGCTAGTTTAAGATGCTGCATCACCTCTTAACCACTGAGTCCAGCTAGTTTAAGATGCTGCATCACCTCTTAACCACTGAGTCCAGCTAGTTTAAGATGCTGCATCATCACCTCTTAACCACTGAGTCCAGCTAGTTTAAGATGCTGTATCATCACCTCTTAACCACTGAGTCCAGCTAGTTTAAGATGCTGCATCATCACCTCTTAACCACTGAGTCCAGCTAGTTTAAGATGCTGCATCACCTCTTAACCACTGAGTCCAGCTAGTTTAAGATGCTGCATCACCTCTTAACCACTGAGTCCAGCTAGTTTAAGATGCTGCATCATCACCTCTTAACCACTGAGTCCAGCTAGTTTAAGATGCTGCATCATCACCTCTTAACCACTGAGTCCAGCTAGTTTAAGATGCTGCATCACCTCTTAACCACTGAGTCCAGCTAGTTTAAGATGCTGCATCATCACCTCTTAACCACTGAGTCCAGCTAGTTTAAGATGCTGCATCACCACCTCTTAACCACTGAGTCCAGATAGTTTAAGATGCTGCATCATCACCTCTTAACCACTGAGTCCAGCTAGTTTAAGATGCTGCATCATCACCTCTTAACCACTGAGTCCAGCTAGTTTAAGATGCTGCATCATCACCTCTTAACCACTGAGTCCAGCTAGTTTAAGATGCTGCATTACCTCTTAACCACTGAGTCCATCTAGTTTAAGATGCTGCATCACCTCTTAACCACTGAGTCCAGCTAGTTTAAGATGCTGCATCACCTCTCTTAACCACTGAGTCCAGCTAGTTTAAGATGCTGCATCATCACCTCTTAACCACTGAGTCCAGCTAGTTTAAGATGCTGCATCACCACCTCTTAACCACTGAGTCCAGATAGTTTAAGATGCTGCATCACCTCTTAACCACTGAGTCCAGCTAGTTTAAGATGCTGCATCATCACCTCTTAACCACTGAGTCCAGCTAGTTTAAGATGCTGCATCATCACCTCTTAACCACTGAGTCCAGCTAGTTTAAGATGCTGCATCACCTCTTAACCACTGAGTCCAGCTAGTTTAAGATGCTGCATCATCACCTCTTAACCACTGAGTCCAGCTAGTTTAAGATGCTGCATCACCACCTCTTAAACACTGAGTCCAGCTAGTTTAAGATGCTGCATCACCTCTTAACCACTGAGTCCAGCTAGTTTAAGATGCTGCATCATCACCTCTTAACCACTGAGTCCAGCTAGTTTAAGATGCTGCATGACCTCTTAACCACTGAGTCCAGCTAGTTTAAGATGCTGCATCACCACCTCTTAACCACTGAGTCCAGCTAGTTTAAGATGCTGCATCACCTCTTAACCACTGAGTCCAGCTAGTTTAAGATGCTGCATCATCACCTCTTAACCACTGAGTCCAGCTAGTTTAAGATGCTGCATCACCTCTTAACCACTGAGTCCAGCTAGTTTAAGATGCTGCATCACCACCTCTTAACCACTGAGTCCAGCTAGTTTAAGATGCTGCATCATCACCTCTTAACCACTGAGTCCAGCTAGTTTAAGATGCTGCATCATCACCTCTTAACCACTGAGTCCAGCTAGTTTAAGATGCTGCATCACCTCTTAACCACTGAGTCCAGCTAGTTTAAGATGCTGCATCACCCCTTAACCACTGAGTCCAGCTAGTTTAAGATGCTGCATCACCTCTTAACCACTGAGTCCAGCTAGTTTAAGATGCTGCATCACCTCTTAGACACTGAGTCCAGCTAGTTTAAGATGCTGCATCACATCTTAACCACTGAGTCCAGCTAGTTTAAGATGCTGCATCATCACCTCTTAACCACTGAGTCCAGCTAGTTTAAGATGCTGCATCATCACCTCTTAACCACTGAGTCCAGCTAGTTTAAGATGCTGCATCACCTCTTAACCACTGAGTCCAGCTAGTTTAAGATGCTGCATCATCATCTCTCTTAACCACTGAGTCCAGCTAGTTTAAGATGCTGCATCATCACCTCTTAACCACTGAGTCCAGCTAGTTTAAGATGCTGCATCACCTCTTAACCACTGAGTCCAGCTAGTTTAAGATGCTGCATCATCACCTCTTAACCACTGAGTCCAGCTAGTTTAAGATGCTGCATCATCACCTCTTAACCACTGAGTCCAGCTAGTTTAAGATGCTGCATCATCACCTCTTAACCACTGAGTCCAGCTAGTTTAAGATGCTGCATCACCTCTTAACCACTGAGTCCAGCTAGTTTAAGATGCTGCATCACCTCTTAACCACTGAGTCCAGCTAGTTTAAGATGCTGCATCACCTCTTAGACACTGAGTCCAGCTAGTTTAAGATGCATCATCACCTCTTAACCACTGAGTCCAGCTAGTTTAAGATGCTGCATCAACTCTTAACCACTGAGTCCAGCTAGTTTAAGATGCTGCATCATCACCTCTTAACCACTGAGTCCAGCTAGTTTAAGATGCTGCATCATCACCTCTTAACCACTGAGTCCAACTAGTTTAAGATGCTGCATCATCAACTCTTAACCACTGAGTCCAGCTAGTTTAAGATGCTGCATCATCACCTCTTAACCACTGAGTCCAGCTAGTTTAAGATGCTGCATCATCACCTCTTAACCACTGAGTCCAACTAGTTTAAGATGCTGCATCATCACCTCTTAACCACTGAGTCCAGCTAGTTTAAGATGCTGCATCATCACCTCTTAACCACTGAGTCCAGCTAGTTTAAGATGCTGCATCATCACCTCTTAACCACTGAGTCCAGCTAGTTTAAGATGCTGCATCACCTCTTAACCACTGAGTCCAGCTAGTTTAAGATGCTGCATCACCTCTTAACCACTGAGTCCAGCTAGTTTAAGATGCTGCATCACCTCTTAACCACTGAGTCCAGCTAGTTTAAGATGCTGCATCACCTCTTAACCACTGAGTCCAGCTAGTTTAAGATGCTGCATCATCACCTCTTAACCACTGAGTCCAGCTAGTTTAAGATGCTGCATCATCACCTCTTAACCACTGAGTCCAGCTAGTTTAAGATGCTGCATCACCTCTTAACCACTGAGTCCAGATAGTTTAAGATGCTGCATCACCTCTTAACCACTGAGTCCAGCTAGTTTAAGATGCTGCATCACCACCTCTTAACCACTGAGTCCAGCTAGTTTAAGATGCTGCATCATCACCTCTTAACCACTGAGTCCAGCTAGTTTAAGATGCTGCATCATCACCTCTTAACCACTGAGTCCAGCTAGTTTAAGATGCTGCATCAACTCTTAACCACTGAGTCCAGCTAGTTTAAGATGCTGCATCATCACCTCTTAACCACTGAGTCCAGCTAGTTTAAGATGCTGCATCATCACCTCTTAACCACTGAGTCCAACTAGTTTAAGATGCTGCATCATCACCTCTTAACCACTGAGTCCAGCTAGTTTAAGATGCTGCATCATCACCTCTTAACCACTGAGTCCAGCTAGTTTAAGATGCTGCATCATCACCTCTTAACCACTGAGTCCAGCTAGTTTAAGATGCTGCATCATCACCTCTTAACCACTGAGTCCAGCTAGTTTAAGATGCTGCATCATCACCTCTTAACCACTGAGTCCAGCTAGTTTAAGATGCTGCATCATCACCTCTTAACCACTGAGTCCAGCTAGTTTAAGATGCTGCATCACCTCTTAACCACTGAGTCCAGCTAGTTTAAGATGCTGCATCACCTCTTAACCACTGAGTCCAGCTAGTTTAAGATGCTGCATCACCTCTTAACCACTGAGTCCAGCTAGTTTAAGATGCTGCATCACCTCTTAACCACTGAGTCCAGCTAGTTTAAGATGCTGCATCATCACCTCTTAACCACTGAGTCCAGCTAGTTTAAGATGCTGCATCATCACCTCTTAACCACTGAGTCCAGCTAGTTTAAGATGCTGCATCACCTCTTAACCACTGAGTCCAGATAGTTTAAGATGCTGCATCACCTCTTAACCACTGAGTCCAGCTAGTTTAAGATGCTGCATCAACACCTCTTAACCACTGAGTCCAGCTAGTTTAAGATGCTGCATCATCACCTCTTAACCACTGAGTCCAGCTAGTTTAAGATGCTGCATCATCACCTCTTAACCACTGAGTCCAGCTAGTTTAAGATGCTGCATCATCACCTCTTAACCACTGAGTCCAGCTAGTTTAAGATGCTGCATCATCACCTCTTAACCACTGAGTCCAGCTAGTTTAAGATGCTGCATCATCACCTCTTAACCACTGAGTCCAGCTAGTTTAAGATGCTGCATCACCTCTTAACCACTGAGTCCAGCTAGTTTAAGATGCTGCATCATCACCTCTTAACCACTGAGTCCAGCTAGTGCTGCATCACCTCTTAACCACTGAGTCCAGCTAGTTTAAGATGCTGCATCATCACCTCTTAACCACTGAGTCCAGCTAGTTTAAGATGCTGCATCATCACCTCTTAACCACTGAGTCCAGCTAGTTTAAGATGCTGCATCACCTCTTAACCACTGAGTCCAGCTAGTTTAAGATGCTGCATCATCACCTCTTAACCACTGAGTCCAGCTAGTTTAAGATGCTGCATCATCACCTCTTAACCACTGAGTCCAGCTAGTTTAAGATGCTGCATCACCTCTTAACCACTGAGTCCAGCTAGTTTAAGATGCTGCATCACCTCTTAACCACTGAGTCCAGCTAGTTTAAGATGCTGCATCACCTCTTAACCACTGAGTCCAGCTAGTTTAAGATGCTGCATCATCACCTCTTAACCACTGAGTCCAGCTAGTTTAAGATGCTACATCACCTCTTAACCACTGAGTCCAGCTAGTTTAAGATGCTGCATCATCACCTCTTAACCACTGAGTCCAGCTAGTTTAAGATTCTGCATCACCTCTTAACCACTGAGTCCAGCTAGTTTAAGATGCTGCATCACCTCTTAACCACTGAGTCCAGCTAGTTTAAGATGCTGCATCATCACCTCTTAACCACTGAGTCCAGCTAGTTTAAGATGCTGCATCACCGCTTAACCACTGAGTCCAGCTAGTTTAAGATGCTGCATCACCTCTTAACCACTGAGTCCAGCTAGTTTAAGATGCTGCATCATCACCTCTTAGCCACTGAGTCCAGCTAGTTTAAGATGCTGCATCATCATCTCTTAACCACTGAGTCCAGCTAGTTTAAGATGCTGCATCATCACCTCTTAACCACTGAGTCCAGCTAGTTTAAGATGCTGCATCACCTCTTAACCACTGAGTCCAGATAGTTTAAGATGCTGCATCATCACCTCTTAACCACTGAGTCCAGCTAGTTTAAGATGCTGCATCATCACCTCTTAACCACTGAGTCCAGCTAGTTTAAGATGCTGCATCATCACCTCTTAACCACTGAGTCCAGCTAGTTTAAGATGCTGCATCACCTCTTAACCACTGAGTCCAGCTAGTTTAAGATGCTGCATCATCACCTCTTAACCACTGAGTCCAGCTAGTTTAAGATGCTGCATCACCGCTTAACCACTGAGTCCAGCTAGTTTAAGATGCTGCATCACCTCTTAACCACTGAGTCCAGCTAGTTTAAGATGCTGCATCATCACCTCTTAGCCACTGAGTCCAGCTAGTTTAAGATGCTGCATCATCACCTCTTAACCACTGAGTCCAGCTAGTTTAAGATGCTGCATCATCATCTCTTAACCACTGAGTCCAGCTAGTTTAAGATGCTGCATCATCACCTCTTAACCACTGAGTCCAGCTAGTTTAAGATGCTGCATCATCACCTCTTAACCACTGAGTCCAGCTAGTTTAAGATGCTGCATCATCACCTCTTAACCACTGAGTCCAGCTAGTTTAAGATGCTGTATCACCTCTTAGCCACTGAGTCCAGCTAGTTTAAGATGCTGCATCATCACCTCTTAACCACTGAGTCCAGCTAGTTTAAGATGCTGCATCATCACCTCTTAACCACTGAGTCCAGCTAGTTTAAGATGCTGCATCATCACCTCTTAACCACTGAGTCCAGCTAGTTTAAGATGCTGCATCACCTCTTAACCACTGAGTCCAGCTAGTTTAAGATGCTGCATCACCTCTTAACCACTGAGTCCAGCTAGTTTAAGATGCTGCATCACCACTTCTTAACCACTGAGTCCAGCTAGTTTAAAATGCTGCATCATCACCTCTTAACCACTGAGTCCAGCTAGTTTAAGATGCTGCATCATCACCTCTTAACCACTGAGTCCAGCTAGTTTAAGATGCTGTATCATCACCTCTTAACCACTGAGTCCAGCTAGTTTAAGATGCTGCATCATCACCTCTTAACCACTGAGTCCAGCTAGTTTAAGATGCTGCATCACCTCTTAACCACTGAGTCCAGCTAGTTTAAGATGCTGCATCACCTCTTAACCACTGAGTCCAGCTAGTTTAAGATGCTGCATCATCACCTCTTAACCACTGAGTCCAGCTAGTTTAAGATGCTGCATCATCACCTCTTAACCACTGAGTCCAGCTAGTTTAAGATGCTGCATCACCTCTTAACCACTGAGTCCAGCTAGTTTAAGATGCTGCATCATCACCTCTTAACCACTGAGTCCAGCTAGTTTAAGATGCTGCATCACCACCTCTTAACCACTGAGTCCAGATAGTTTAAGATGCTGCATCATCACCTCTTAACCACTGAGTCCAGCTAGTTTAAGATGCTGCATCATCACCTCTTAACCACTGAGTCCAGCTAGTTTAAGATGCTGCATCATCACCTCTTAACCACTGAGTCCAGCTAGTTTAAGATGCTGCATTACCTCTTAACCACTGAGTCCATCTAGTTTAAGATGCTGCATCACCTCTTAACCACTGAGTCCAGCTAGTTTAAGATGCTGCATCACCTCTCTTAACCACTGAGTCCAGCTAGTTTAAGATGCTGCATCATCACCTCTTAACCACTGAGTCCAGCTAGTTTAAGATGCTGCATCACCACCTCTTAACCACTGAGTCCAGATAGTTTAAGATGCTGCATCACCTCTTAACCACTGAGTCCAGCTAGTTTAAGATGCTGCATCATCACCTCTTAACCACTGAGTCCAGCTAGTTTAAGATGCTGCATCATCACCTCTTAACCACTGAGTCCAGCTAGTTTAAGATGCTGCATCACCTCTTAACCACTGAGTCCAGCTAGTTTAAGATGCTGCATCATCACCTCTTAACCACTGAGTCCAGCTAGTTTAAGATGCTGCATCACCACCTCTTAAACACTGAGTCCAGCTAGTTTAAGATGCTGCATCACCTCTTAACCACTGAGTCCAGCTAGTTTAAGATGCTGCATCATCACCTCTTAACCACTGAGTCCAGCTAGTTTAAGATGCTGCATGACCTCTTAACCACTGAGTCCAGCTAGTTTAAGATGCTGCATCACCACCTCTTAACCACTGAGTCCAGCTAGTTTAAGATGCTGCATCACCTCTTAACCACTGAGTCCAGCTAGTTTAAGATGCTGCATCATCACCTCTTAACCACTGAGTCCAGCTAGTTTAAGATGCTGCATCACCTCTTAACCACTGAGTCCAGCTAGTTTAAGATGCTGCATCACCACCTCTTAACCACTGAGTCCAGCTAGTTTAAGATGCTGCATCATCACCTCTTAACCACTGAGTCCAGCTAGTTTAAGATGCTGCATCATCACCTCTTAACCACTGAGTCCAGCTAGTTTAAGATGCTGCATCACCTCTTAACCACTGAGTCCAGCTAGTTTAAGATGCTGCATCACCCCTTAACCACTGAGTCCAGCTAGTTTAAGATGCTGCATCACCTCTTAGACACTGAGTCCAGCTAGTTTAAGATGCTGCATCACCTCTTAACCACTGAGTCCAGCTAGTTTAAGATGCTGCATCATCACCTCTTAACCACTGAGTCCAGCTAGTTTAAGATGCTGCATCATCACCTCTTAACCACTGAGTCCAGCTAGTTTAAGATGCTGCATCACCTCTTAACCACTGAGTCCAGCTAGTTTAAGATGCTGCATCATCACCTCTTAACCACTGAGTCCAGCTAGTTTAAGATGCTGCATCATCACCTCTTAACCACTGAGTCCAGCTAGTTTAAGATGCTGCATCACCTCTTAACCACTGAGTCCAGCTAGTTTAAGATGCTGCATCATCACCTCTTAACCACTGAGTCCAGCTAGTTTAAGATGCTGCATCACCTCTTAGACACTGAGTCCAGCTAGTTTAAGATGCTGCATCATCACCTCTTAACCACTGAGTCCAGCTAGTTTAAGATGCTGCATCACCTCTTAGACACTGAGTCCAGTTAGTTTAAGATGCTGCATCACCTCTTAACCACTGAGTCCAGCTAGTTTAAGATGCTGCATCACCTCTTAACCACTGAGTCCAGCTAGTTTAAGATGCTGCATCACCTCTTAACCACTGAGTCCAGCTAGTTTAAGATGCTGCATCACCTCTTAACCACTGAGTCCAGCTAGTTTAAGATGCTGCATCACCTCTTAACCAATGAGTCTAGCTAGTTTAAGATGCTGCATCATCACCTCTTAGCCACTGAGTCCAGCTAGTTTAAGATGCTGCATCATCACCTCTTAACCACTGAGTCCAGCTAGTTTAAGATGCTGCATCACCTCTTAGACACTGAGTCCAGCTAGTTTAAGATGCTCATCACCTCTTAACCACTGAGTCCAGCTAGTTTAAGATGCTGCATCATCACCTCTTAACCACTGAGTCCAGCTAGTTTAAGATGCTGCATCATCACCTCTTAACCACTGAGTCCAGCTAGTTTAAGATGCTGCATCATCACCTCTTAACCACTGAGTCCAGCTAGTTTAAGATGCTGCATCACCTCTTAACCACTGAGTCCAGCTAGTTTAAGATGCTGCATCATCACCTCTTAACCACTGAGTCCAGCTAGTTTAAGATGCTGCATCATCACCTCTTAACCACTGAGTCCAGCTAGTTTCAGATGCTGCATCACCTCTTAACCACTGAGTCCAGCTAGTTTAAGATGCTGCATCACCTCTTAACCACTGAGTCCAGCTAGTTTAAGATGCTACATCATCACCTCTTAACCACTGAGTCCAGCTAGTTTAAGATGCTGCATCACCTCTTAACCACTGAGTCCAGCTAGTTTAAGATGCTGCATCATCACCTCTTAACCACTGAGTCCAGCTAGTTTAAGATGCTGCATCATCACCTCTTAACCACTGAGTCCAGCTAGTTTAAGATGCTCATCACCTCTTAACCACTGAGTCCAGCTAGTTTAAGATGCTGTATCACCTCATAACCACTGAGTCCAGCTAGTTTAAGATGCTGCATCATCACCTCTTAACCACTGAGTCCAGCTAGTTTAAGATGCTGCATCATCACCTCTTAACCACTGAGTCCAGCTAGTTTAAGATGCTGCATCACCTCTTAACCACTGAGTCCAGCTAGTTTAAGATGCTGCATCATCATCTCTCTTAACCACTGAGTCCAGCTAGTTTAAGATGCTGCATCATCACCTCTTAACCACTGAGTCCAGCTAGTTTAAGATGCTGCATCACCTCTTAACCACTGAGTCCAGCTAGTTTAAGATGCTGCATCATCACCTCTTAACCACTGAGTCCAGCTAGTTTAAGATGCTGCATCATCACCTCTTAACCACTGAGTCCAGCTAGTTTAAGATGCTGCATCATCACCTCTTAACCACTGAGTCCAGCTAGTTTAAGATGCTGCATCACCTCTTAACCACTGAGTCCAGCTAGTTTAAGATGCTGCATCACCTCTTAACCACTGAGTCCAGCTAGTTTAAGATGCTGCATCACCTCTTAGACACTGAGTCCAGCTAGTTTAAGATGCTGCATCACATCTTAACCACTGAGTCCAGCTAGTTTAAGATGCTGCATCATCACCTCTTAACCACTGAGTCCAGCTAGTTTAAGATGCTGCATCATCACCTCTTAACCACTGAGTCCAGCTAGTTTAAGATGCTGCATCATCACCTCTTAACCACTGAGTCCAGCTAGTTTAAGATGCTGCATCACCTCTTAACCACTGAGTCCAGCTAGTTTAAGATGCTGCATCATCACCTCTTAACCACTGAGTCCAGCTAGTTTAAGATGCTGCATCATCACCTCTTAACCACTGAGTCCAGCTAGTTTAAGATGCTGCATCACCTCTTAACCACTGAGTCCAGCTAGTTTAAGATGCTGCATCACCTCTTAACCACTGAGTCCAGCTAGTTTAAGATGCTGCATCATCACCTCTTAACCACTGAGTCCAGCTAGTTTAAGATGCTGCATCACCTCTTAACCACTGAGTCCAGCTAGTTTAAGATGCTGCATCATCACCTCTTAACCACTGAGTCCAGCTAGTTTAAGATGCTGCATCATCACCTCTTAACCACTGAGTCCAGCTAGTTTAAGATGCTCATCACCTCTTAACCACTGAGTCCAGCTAGTTTAAGATGCTGCATCACCTCTTAACCACTGAGTCCAGCTAGTTTAAGATGCTGCATCACCTCTTAGACACTGAGTCCAGCTAGTTTAAGATGCTCATCACCTCTTAACCACTGAGTCCAGCTAGTTTAAGATGCTGCATCACCTCTTAGACACTGAGTCCAGCTAGTTTAAGATGCTCATCACCTCTTAACCACTGAGTCCAGCTAGTTTAAGATGCTGCATCATCACCTCTTAACCACTGAGTCCAGCTAGTTTAAGATGCTGCATCACCTCTTAACCACTGAGTCCAGCTAGTTTAAGATGCTGCATCACCTCTTAACCACTGAGTCCAGCTAGTTTAAGATGCTGCATCACCTCTTAACAACTGAGTCTAGCTAGTTTAAGATGCTGCATCATCACCTCTTAGCCACTGAGTCCAGCTAGTTTAAGATGCTGCATCATCACCTCTTAACCACTGAGTCCAGCTAGTTTAAGATGCTGCATCACCTCTTAGACACTGAGTCCAGCTAGTTTAAGATGCTCATCACCTCTTAACCACTGAGTCCAGCTAGTTTAAGATGCTGCATCATCACCTCTTAACCACTGAGTCCAGCTAGTTTAAGATGCTGCATCATCACCTCTTAACCACTGAGTCCAGCTAGTTTAAGATGCTGCATCATCACCTCTTAACCACTGAGTCCAGCTAGTTTAAGATGCTGCATCACCTCTTAACCACTGAGTCCAGCTAGTTTAAGATGCTGCATCATCACCTCTTAACCACTGAGTCCAGCTAGTTTAAGATGCTGCATCATCACCTCTTAACCACTGAGTCCAGCTAGTTTAAGATGCTGCATCACCTCTTAACCACTGAGTCCAGCTAGTTTAAGATGCTGCATCACCTCTTAACCACTGAGTCCAGCTAGTTTAAGATGCTGCATCATCACCTCTTAACCACTGAGTCCAGCTAGTTTAAGATGCTGCATCACCTCTTAACCACTGAGTCCAGCTAGTTTAAGATGCTGCATCATCACCTCTTAACCACTGAGTCCAGCTAGTTTAAGATGCTGCATCATCACCTCTTAACCACTGAGTCCAGCTAGTTTAAGATGCTCATCACCTATTAACCACTGAGTCCAGCTAGTTTAAGATGCTGTATCACCTCTTAACCACTGAGTCCAGCTAGTTTAAGATGCTGCATCATCACCTCTTAACCACTGAGTCCAGCTAGTTTAAGATGCTGCATCACCTCTTAACCACTGAGTCCAGCTAGTTTAAGATGCTGCATCACCTCTTAACCACTGAGTCCAGCTAGTTTAAGATGCTGCATCACCTCTTAACCACTGAGTCCAGCTAGTTTAAGATGTTGCATCATCACCTCTTAACCACTGAGTCCAGCTAGTTTAAGATGCTGCATCATCACCTCTTAACCACTGAGTCCAGCTAGTTTAAGATGCTGCATCACCTCTTAACCACTGAGTCCAGCTAGTTTAAGATGCTGCATCATCATCTCTCTTAACCACTGAGTCCAGCTAGTTTAAGATGCTGCATCATCACCTCTTAGCCACTGAGTCCAGCTAGTTTAAGATGCTGCATCATCACCTCTTAACCACTGAGTCCAGCTAGTTTAAGATGCTGCATCATCACCTCTTAACCACTGAGTCCAGCTAGTTTAAGATGCTGCATCACCTCTTAACCACTGAGTCCAGCTAGTTTAAGATGCTGCATCATCACCTCTTAACCACTGAGTCCAGCTAGTTTAAGATGCTGCATCATCACCTCTTAACCACTGAGTCCAGCTAGTTTAAGATGCTGCATCACCTCTTAACCACTGAGTCCAGCTAGTTTAAGATGCTGCATCACCTCTTAACCACTGAGTCCAGCTAGTTTAAGATGCTCATCACCTCTTAACCACTGAGTCCAGCTAGTTTAAGATGCTGCATCACCTCTTAACCACTGAGTCCAGCTAGTTTAAGATGCTGCATCACCTCTTAACCACTGAGTCCAGCTAGTTTAAGATGCTGCATCATCACCTCTTAACCACTGAGTCCAGCTAGTTTAAGATGCTGCATCACCTCTTAAACACTGAGTCCAGCTAGTTTAAGATGCTGCATCATCACCTCTTAACCACTGAGTCCAGCTAGTTTAAGATGCTGCATCATCACCTCTTAACCACTGTGTCCAGCTAGTTTAAGATGCTGCATCATCACCTCTTAACCACTAAGTCCAGCTAGTTTAAGATGCTGCATCATCACCTCTTAACCACTGAGTCCAGCTAGTTTAAGATGCTGCATCACCTCTTAACCACTGAGTCCAGCTAGTTTAAGATGCTGCATCATCACCTCTTAACCACTGAGTCCAGCTAGTTTAAGATGCTGCATCACCTCTTAGACACTGAGTCCAGCTAGTTTAAGATGCTCATCACCTCTTAACCACTGAGTCCAGCTAGTTTAAGATGCTGCATCATCACCTCTTAACCACTGAGTCCAGCTAGTTTAAGATGCTGCATCATCACCTCTTAACCACTGAGTCCAGCTAGTTTAAGATGCTGCATCATCACCTCTTAACCACTGAGTCCAGCTAGTTTAAGATGCTGCATCATCACCTCTTAACCACTGAGTCCAGCTAGTTTAAGATGCTGCATCATCACCTCTTAACCACTGAGTCCAGCTAGTTTAAGATGCTGCATCATCACCTCTCAACCACTGAGTCCAGCTAGTTTAAGATGCTGCATCACCTCTTAACCACTGAGTCCAGCTAGTTTAAGATGCTGCATCACCTCTTAACCACTGAGTCCAGCTAGTTTAAGATGCTGCATCATCACCTCTTAACCACTGAGTCCAGCTAGTTTAAGATGCTGCATCACCTCTTAACCACTGAGTCCAGCTAGTTTAATATGCTGCATTATCACATCTTAACCACTGAGTCCAGCTAGTTTAAGATGCTGCATCATCACCTCTTAACCACTGAGTCCAGCTAGTTTAAGATGCTCATCACCTCTTAACCACTGAGTCCAGCTAGTTTAAGATGCTGTATCACCTCTTAACCACTGAGTCCAGCTAGTTTAAGATGCTGCATCATCACCTCTTAACCACTGAGTCCAGCTAGTTTAAGATGCTGCATCACCTCTTAACCACTGAGTCCAGCTAGTTTAAGATGCTCATCACCTCTTAACCACTGAGTCCAGCTAGTTTAAGATGCTGCATCACCTCTTAACCACTGAGTCCAGCTAGTTTAAGATGCTGCATCATCACCTCTTAACCACTGAGTCCAGCTAGTTTAAGATGCTGCATCATCACCTCTTAACCACTGAGTCCAGCTAGTTTAAGATGCTGCATCACCTCTTAACCACTGAGTCCAGCTAGTTTAAGATGCTGCATCATCATCTCTCTTAACCACTGAGTCCAGCTAGTTTAAGATGCTGCATCATCACCTCTTAGCCACTGAGTCCAGCTAGTTTAAGATGCTGCATCATCACCTCTTAACCACTGAGTCCAGCTAGTTTAAGATGCTGCATCATCACCTCTTAACCACTGAGTCCAGCTAGTTTAAGATGCTGCATCACCTCTTAACCACTGAGTCCAGCTAGTTTAAGATGCTGCATCATCACCTCTTAACCACTGAGTCCAGCTAGTTTAAGATGCTGCATCATCACCTCTTAACCACTGAGTCCAGCTAGTTTAAGATGCTGCATCACCTCTTAACCACTGAGTCCAGCTAGTTTAAGATGCTGCATCACCTCTTAACCACTGAGTCCAGCTAGTTTAAGATGCTCATCACCTCTTAACCACTGAGTCCAGCTAGTTTAAGATGCTGCATCACCTCTTAACCACTGAGTCCAGCTAGTTTAATATGCTGCATCACCTCTTAACCACTGAGTCCAGCTAGTTTAAGTTGCTGCATCATCACCTCTTAACCACTGAGTCCAGCTAGTTTAAGATGCTGCATCACCTCTTAACCACTGAGTCCAGCTAGTTTAAGATGCTGCATCATCACCTCTTAACCACTGAGTCCAGCTAGTTTAAGATGCTGCATCATCACCTCTTAACCACTGAGTCCAGCTAGTTTAAGATGCTGCATCATCACCTCTTAACCACTGAGTCCAGCTAGTTTAAGATGCTGCATCATCACCTCTTAACCACTGAGTCCAGCTAGTTTAAGATGCTGCATCACCTCTTAACCACTGAGTCCAGCTAGTTTAAGATGCTGCATCATCACCTCTTAACCACTGAGTCCAGCTAGTTTAAGATGCTGCATCACCTCTTAACCACTGAGTCCAGCTAGTTTAAGATGCTGCATCATCACCTCTTAACCACTGAGTCCAGCTAGTTTAAGATGCTGCATCATCACCTCTTAACCACTGAGTCCAGCTAGTTTAAGATGCTCATCACCTCTTAACCACTGAGTCCAGCTAGTTTAAGATGCTGTATCACCTCTTAAACACTGAGTCCAGCTAGTTTAAGATGCTGCATCATCACCTCTTAACCACTGAGTCCAGCTAGTTTAAGATGCTGCATCACCTCTTAACCACTGAGTCCAGCTAGTTTAAGATGCTCATCACCTCTTAACCACTGAGTCCAGCTAGTTTAAGATGCTGCATCACCTCTTAACCACTGAGTCCAGCTAGTTTAAGATGCTGCATCATCACCTCTTAACCACTGAGTCCAGCTAGTTTAAGATGCTGCATCATCACCTCTTAACCACTGAGTCCAGCTAGTTTAAGATGCTCATCACCTCTTAACCACTGAGTCCAGCTAGTTTAAGATGCTGCATCACCTCTTAACCACTGAGTCCAGCTAGTTTAATATGCTGCATCACCTCTTAACCACTGAGTCCAGCTAGTTTAAGTTGCTGCATCATCACCTCTTAACCACTGAGTCCAGCTAGTTTAAGATGCTGCATCACCTCTTAACCACTGAGTCCAGCTAGTTTAAGATGCTGCATCATCACCTCTTAACCACTGAGTCCAGCTAGTTTAAGATGCTGCATCATCACCTCTTAACCACTGAGTCCAGCTAGTTTAAGATGCTGCATCATCACCTCTTAACCACTGAGTCCAGCTAGTTTAAGATGCTGCATCATCACCTCTTAACCACTGAGTCCAGCTAGTTTAAGATGCTGCATCACCTCTTAACCACTGAGTCCAGCTAGTTTAAGATGCTGCATCATCACCTCTTAACCACTGAGTCCAGCTAGTTTAAGATGCTGCATCACCTCTTAACCACTGAGTCCAGCTAGTTTAAGATGCTGCATCATCACCTCTTAACCACTGAGTCCAGCTAGTTTAAGATGCTGCATCATCACCTCTTAACCACTGAGTCCAGCTAGTTTAAGATGCTCATCACCTCTTAACCACTGAGTCCAGCTAGTTTAAGATGCTGTATCACCTCTTAACCACTGAGTCCAGCTAGTTTAAGATGCTGCATCATCACCTCTTAACCACTGAGTCCAGCTAGTTTAAGATGCTGCATCACCTCTTAACCACTGAGTCCAGCTAGTTTAAGATGCTCATCACCTCTTAACCACTGAGTCCAGCTAGTTTAAGATGCTGCATCACCTCTTAACCACTGAGTCCAGCTAGTTTAAGATGCTGCATCATCACCTCTTAACCACTGAGTCCAGCTAGTTTAAGATGCTGCATCATCACCTCTTAACCACTGAGTCCAGCTAGTTTAAGATGCTGCATCACCTCTTAACCACTGAGTCCAGCTAGTTTAAGATGCTGCATCATCATCTCTCTTAACCACTGAGTCCAGCTAGTTTAAGATGCTGCATCATCACCTCTTAACCACTGAGTCCAGCTAGTTTAAGATGCTGCATCATCACCTCTTAACCACTGAGTCCAGCTAGTTTAAGATGCTGCATCATCACCTCTTAACCACTGAGTCCAGCTAGTTTAAGATGCTGCATCATCACCTCTTAACCACTGAGTCCAGCTAGTTTAAGATGCTGCATCATCACCTCTTAACCACTGAGTCCAGCTAGTTTAAGATGCTGCATCACCTCTTAACCACTGAGTCCAGCTAGTTTAAGATGCTGCATCATCACCTCTTAACCACTGAGTCCAGCTAGTTTAAGATGCTGCATCATCACCTCTTAACCACTGAGTCCAGCTAGTTTAAGATGCTCATCACCTCTTAACCACTGAGTCCAGCTAGTTTAAGATGCTGTATCACCTCTTAACCACTGAGTCCAGCTAGTTTAAGATGCTGCATCATCACCTCTTAACCACTGAGTCCAGCTAGTTTAAGATGCTGCATCACCTCTTAACCACTGAGTCCAGCTAGTTTAAGATGCTCATCACCTCTTAACCACTGAGTCCAGCTAGTTTAAGATGCTGCATCACCTCTTAACCACTGAGTCCAGCTAGTTTAAGATGCTGCATCATCACCTCTTAACCACTGAGTCCAGCTAGTTTAAGATGCTGCATCATCACCTCTTAACCACTGAGTCCAGCTAGTTTAAGATGCTGCATCACCTCTTAACCACTGAGTCCAGCTAGTTTAAGATGCTGCATCATCATCTCTCTTAACCACTGAGTCCAGCTAATTTAAGATGCTGCATCATCACCTCTTAACCACTGAGTCCAGCTAGTTTAAGATGCTGCATCATCACCTCTTAACCACTGAGTCCAGCTAGTTTAAGATGCTGCATCACCTCTTAACCACTGAGTCCAGCTAGTTTAAGATGCTGCATCATCACCTCTTAACCACTGAGTCCAGCTAGTTCTGTATCGTTAGTGGCTTAGCTTGGCTTCGCCTTCTGCACTATCTCGCGTACGTGCACGCGTACTGAATAAACCACAAATGTACCTCTAATACCAGTATTAGTCTGACCACACCCCTCATCAGCTTACCTTCATAAGCAGGTGTGTGGTCACCTGCTCTCCTCCTTCTCGCTTTCACCACAAGGAAGTGCCTCGGTAGTACCCCACTTGACGTGTCGTTGATAAGTTGAAAAGAGTTGTGACTAGGTTTACATTGTGCCTAACCTTTTTCTTCTCTCACTTGTTTATATAAGAAAAAGGTTTGGGTCATAATGTATTCCGCGGAGAGTAGACCCGCTAGACCTACTCTTCACCACCGATTCTCCATTCCCGCCTCCGTCGTGCGTTCCGGTGCTGGGCTGTTGCCACTCTCGTGGTTGCCGACCCAGCCCGGGGGACAGCCGGTGGATAGTTTTCCTCACCGACGAGCCGAGGGTTCGGAGCCGTCGCTCCGGCGATGGCCTGATCTCGACTCTGGTTCCTCTGTTTCTGGGGAATCGCCCGTTGATGAACGGGGGATTGTCTTAGAGCCAGGGGATTTGCGACGAAAACTTTTTGCGTCTGCTCGCTCACGTCGTCACATGGTGGCGTGCAGACGCGAACGGCCTGGGTTTGGGGAATTGCTGGAGACCAGCGAGGCCGCGTCCGACTCTGGATTTCTGATGGAAACTGAAGACTTCATGGAGGAGGCGGACGGGTTCTTGTATGATGGTCCCGTGGAGGAGAGTATCCCTCCTCCGGAGACCCCGGGGTGGGGGGAAATGGCTCCACGGGGCGCCTTGTTCGAGGATGTCGGGGAACCACCTTGGCCTCATCAACAGGATGCCCTACTGTCGGCCGCATCGGATTGTGGCTCCTTGACCAGTCGCAGCCTGCTGTATGCGAGGGATGCGGGGTCGGTGGAGGAGGGTCCGCAGGGGGAACTGCGGGCCTTGTTTCCCGAGCTCATGGCGGTAGCCGCCGCTGCAAACGGTGTGCCGCTGCCGCAGCCATTGCCTGCTCCTGTCCCTGATGACCTCATAGGCCATCCCTGGCAGCGTCCCCCGGTGAGAGGGGTGGACGTTGTCTACCCATTTTTCCCATCGATGGGGGCCTATGTTCGTCGGGGCCAGGCGGTCTCCAACATCATGGGACTGACTCCCGCCTACGTACCAGTTACGCGGGTGTCGGGGTTGGTCAAAGGTATGGGGGAGGGCGTACCTCGGCTTGACAATCCGATGGCCGCGCTCCTCTGTCCGGATATGGTGTGGGAGCCCCTATGCAAGCCGGTCCTCCAGGGGAGGTCGGCTAGGCGATTGGCTTATTGGGGTGACCAGTCATTTATCGCCGGTACACAGTCGCTGGCTGCGGCCTCTAACATCGCCCACCTGGCTAGATTTGTATCGGGGATAATGACGGGCGGCGCGGATCTGAACGAGGTGAGGTGCGATCAGATCACCCAGGCTGCGGGAGCTGTGCTGCACCTCTCCCAGGTGCTAGCCATAGCCATGGGTAAAGTGCGCGCCCTGGCCACCCTGGGCCAGCGTCACCTTTGGCTGGAGCAGGCTCGTGTACCAGAGAAGAAGAGAGCCCCTCTTCTGACGG
Source organism: Notolepis coatsorum (assembly GCF_963971535.1). Lineage (NCBI taxonomy): Eukaryota > Metazoa > Chordata > Actinopteri > Aulopiformes > Paralepididae > Notolepis > Notolepis coatsorum. Next base: position 75,195 of record NW_028172990.1, read on the forward strand.
CCGACCTCTCCGACGCTGGCCTGTTCGGGAAGGCCCTGCTATTGATGACCTCAACATGCAGAGAGATGGCAGAGGAGAGATCCATCCTCCAACCCCATTTTCCGCCTCCCGTCCTTGCCGGTGGGGGCAGAAGGCTTCCGCGACGTCGAGCTGCCCCCGCCGCCGCTGCTGGCCCTGCCAAGAGGGCTAGGAGACGAAACGACGCTTCAGCCACCGCCGGCCCATCCCAGACCGGAGGAGACGGTAGGGAACGTCGTGTCCAGCAGACTGTAACCTACCGTCCCTCCGGGGCTCCCCGGGGTGGCCAGACTCGAGCGGCGCGAGGTGGCAGGCGCCGTTGAGTGACTTTTCCCCCTCTGTGTCCCCTCCTCTACACCCTCCCCGGCCCCCCTATGATTTTGTGCCTTGATCACATATTATTTATTTAATAAAAAAGTTCCCTGATATAAGGGGGACTGTGGTTGGCCGAACAAACTGTGTGTTTCTTCAATACAAATCATGTGGTGGGGTTGTGTTTTATGAATCTACCCTGTTACGTTGGGGGAATGAGTTGTGTTGTGTTACGAGTTTTTAAGCAAGGTCTGCAACTTACACTCGGTAATAGGTTCTATTAGCTTGATGCTCCACATGCAATTAGAACTGGTGATATTCCATTGCTTTAACTAAGTATGTGTTCACAACGCTGTGTTGTTAGTTGCAGTAATGCTCGTACACACTTTTCATGGCCTAGCCATTACTCTCGTTCAACGTCTTCCTATAGCTTAGGCTGCGGGTATGGGATTCACGCACAGGCGACTTGTGTTTTTTGTTGTAATCCCTTTTACACTTTGTGGGTAGCTAACATTGTATTAGCTTATGCTATATGTGTTTTGTTCTGCCGGAGGTTTTCAAAATGGCTACGGTTGTTTTCTGTGTGTAGGGATAGAAGGTGTGTTTTTCGGGAGGGGGTGTCGGATAAACCCCTCCTTTACCCACTTGATTGGTTTAGAGGTTGTTGACCCTCCTGCTAAGCCAGTCAGGGCCAAGCCAGTGCTTGGCGGGGGAGGGGGGGGGGGGGGAGGGGTATTCTACCGACTCCTGTTATGACAGGATCCGGTGGGTTTTCCCCGCCCGTTATAGCGTTGTTGCCTTCCATGAGCTGGTGTCGTAAAGATGTCGAGGGTAGAGCGCAGGACTTAACCTGCTGCGCTCGTTTTTGTGTCAAACTTGAGTCTGTTGGTCACGTGTCTCACAGTTTACATATCTTTTTCTTGACCGTGGTCTCATGTGGGAAGGTGTTTCTGGGGGAATCTGGTCTTACACTCTGATTAAGAAGAGTGACTGGATTAAAATCATGTGAAAACACAGGGTTTTTTACTCCCAGCTGTGCAGTTAGGTCATACATGTGATGCCTTTTCTTTATTTTATAAAGAGTTGAATGTTCATTCATGGAGTTGATTGCATCTCGCCCCTCTTGTCGTTTCCCTGGGCGTCTTGGGGATTCAATATGGTGGTCTAGCCGGCCTATTGTTGATGTGGGTATGTCCAAACGCACACATAGTGCTGGCTCAGGATGTGCTTTGGCCGTTGCTGACTGGCGCGCCTCGTTTGCTTTGGTGAAACAGCGTTTTTATGGAGCAATTGGGATGGGGGTTTTTCCTCTTCCGACATCCTGTGTGTTGTCGATGGGTTCCCGTTCATGTCAGGGGATGATGACGGAATGGGTCTGGGCATATGGGAAGGGTCTCACGCCCTAGGGGTGGGCCGCCGGACGCGGTTCATACCGACACGTCTGGGTGGCGCCTTCTTTTTATGTTGGGATCAGACGCGCGTATCTGCCCCTTCTCCTGGGGTTGGCAGGTCGGCGTGGTTAGGGCACGGGACTGGTTCTGGTCGCGCTGGTCCAGATCAGTGCACCCGTTGTCCGCTGGGGATGCAGATCTGCTGTTCTGGTACCCTGAGGGACTTAGGGTTTTTTCGGGGGGAAAAATGCTAGGTCGATCCGGGTGTCACAGGGTTGTGCGTTATGGGACCCCTTGTTGGTACCGAGTGCGGGGTGCTGGGGGCTGGTCTTCCATATTACGCTCTTCTCTTGCGTTTTGGCGCTGAGGAGCCTGTTGGGTGGGGTTAACCTCCTTTGGGATCCTGTGCTCCCCGTATCGCCGGGCCCGGTCCGGGGTGATGCCCGTTGACCTGTAGGCCCGGGATGGCCCTGTTGGGAACCGGAACGCGGGCTGCGGTGGTACCGCCGGTGCGTTTCGGGGTTTTCCTGAGGGGTTATGGGACCAACCATTGCATGGGGTAATGCCTGGGTGGTTGGTTCTCTGGTGTGTTGCTGCAGTGTCAACTCCCGGTTCTCCGGTTGAGGGTGCCCCTGCACGTTCATGACGTCTGCCGATCGTATGGGCTTTTCTGTGGGCAGCTGTCAGGGGCCGTGTGGTCTACGGATCCCGCTCCTGACGTGCTGTTGAAAGCTTGGTTATGCGACAACGCCAGCATACGCCCCTTCCGCCGGGGCGGCTGTTTCGGCTGTCCTTTCTGGCGCCTGCCTCGTCCGCAGTTGTTCCAGGCTTGGGTTGACAGCCTGTTGCCTGGTCTTCCCCGGTGCACTGCCTGTTCCGTTGGTTAACTCTTGTGTGTTATGACCATGCTGTCTGCCTGTTGCAGGGCTTGTGTTCCAGGCGGTGTGCTGTTGAGGGGGACAGGGCCCGCTCGGCTGAGGGGCCTTTGTCCGAATACGCTGGCGATGTGAGGGGCGGGGTCACTAGGTGCCCCCCTGGTGGGGTCTTGATGCTGGCATCATGGACTTCTCCGGGCCCCCATTCCGGGGGTCCAGTCCTTTTGGTGGGTCTGGGTCTTCCTTCGCGCTCCGCTGCTACGGCCTTGCCACGGGGTTGGGTTTGCCCTTGACCCCGTGATTCTGGGGGCAGTAACGAGGTTGTTCCTCCGTTCGTTCCCGGGTGGCATGCGGGTTGTGCGTGTGTGTAGTCGTGGGGTCAAGCCACGGTCTGCTCACCCTGTGCGTTAAGTTGCTTGAGAGCTCTTCGCACGGTCGGGTCCGTCGCCTTCCCGTGAAGCCTCTAATAGGGGGGATACCCTCCATTAGGGGGGGTCGGGGGGGCTCGGCCCTCCCTGTTCTGATGGTTTTGGGGGGCTGTCAGCGGGGTGTATTTGTCAGCCAAGTGGCTCCGCTTGGCCTCCCTTGTGCAGAAGGCGAAGCCAAGCTAAGCCACTAACGATACAGAACGTTAGGTTATGACTATAACCAAGTTCTGTTAGTTAGGGGCGATGCTTGGCTTCGGACGGCCGCTGCAGCCCTTGACCTCACCTTGTGGTGAAAGCTTGGGAAGGAGGAGAGCAGGTGACCACACACCTGCTTATGAAGGTAAGCTGATGAGGGGTGTGGTCAGACTAATACTGGTATTAGAGGTACATTTGTGGTTTATTCAGTACGCGTGCACGTACGCGAGATAGTGCAGAAGGCGAAGCCAAGCATCGCCCCTAACTAACAGAACTTGGTTATAGTCATAACCTAACGTTTAAGATGCTGCATCATCACCTCTTAACCACTGAGTCCAGCTAGTTTAAGATGCTGCATCACCTCTTAACCACTGAGTCCAGCTAGTTTAAGATGCTGCATCACCTCTTAACCACTGAGTCCAGCTAGTTTAAGATGCTCATCACCTCTTAACCACTGAGTCCAGCTAGTTTAAGATGCTGCATCACATCTTAACCACTGAGTCCAGCTAGTTTAAGATGCTTCATCACCTCTTAACCACTGAGTCCAGCTAGTTTAAGATGCTGCATCATCACCTCTTAACCACTGAGTCCAGCTAGTTTAAGATGCTGCATCACCTCTTAACCACTGAGTCCAGCTAGTTTAAGATGCTGCATCATCACCTCTTAACCACTGAGTCCAGCTAGTTTAAGATGCTGCATCATCACCTCTTAACCACTGAGTCCAGCTAGTTTAAGATGCTGCATCATCACCTCTTAACCACTGAGTCCAGCTAGTTTAAGATGCTGCATCATCACCTCTTAACCACTGAGTCCAGCTAGTTTAAGATGCTGCATCACCTCTTAACCACTGAGTCCAGCTAGTTTAAGATGCTGCATCATCACCTCTTAACCACTGAGTCCAGCTAGTTTAAGATGCTGCATCACCTCTTAACCACTGAGTCCAGCTAGTTTAAGATGCTGCATCACCTCTTAACCACTGAGTCCAGCTAGTTTAAGATGCTGCATCACCTCTTAACCACTGAGTCCAGCTAGTTTAAGATGCTGCATCACCTCTTAACCACTGAGTCCAGCTAGTTTAAGATGCATCATCACCTCTTAACCACTGAGTCCAGCTAGTTTAAGATGCTGCATCATCACCTCTTAACCACTGAGTCCAGCTAGTTTAAGATGCTGCATCATCACCTCTTAACCACTGAGTCCAGCTAGTTTAAGATGCTGCATCACCTCTTAACCACTGAGTCCAGCTAGTTTAAGATGCTGCATCATCACCTCTTAACCACTGAGTCCAGCTAGTTTAAGATGCTGCATCATCACCTCTTAACCACTGAGTCCAGCTAGTTTAAGATGCTGCATCATCACCACCTCTTAACCACTGAGTCCAGCTAGTTTAAGATGCTGCATCACCTCTTAACCACTGAGTCCAGCTAGTTTAAGATGCTGCATCACCTCTTAACCACTGAGTCCAGCTAGTTTAAGATGCTGCATCACCTCTTAACCACTGAGTCCAGCTAGTTTAAGATGCTGCATCACCTCTTAACCACTGAGTCCAGCTAGTTTAAGATGCTGCATCATCACCTCTTAACCACTGAGTCCAGCTAGTTTAAGATGCTGCATCATCACCTCTTAACCACTGAGTCCAGCTAGTTTAAGATGCTACATCATTACCTCTTAACCACTGAGTCCAGCTAGTTTAAGATGCTGCATCACCTCTTAACCACTGAGTCCAGCTAGTTTAAGATGCTGCATCATCACCTCTTAACCACTGAGTCCAGCTAGTTTAAGATGCTGCATCATCACCTCTTAACCACTGAGTCCAGCTAGTTTAAGATGCTGCATCACCTCTTAACCACTGAGTCCAGCTAGTTTAAGATGCTGCATCACCTCTTAACCACTGAGTCCAGCTAGTTTAAGATGCTGCATCACCTCTTAACCACTGAGTCCAGCTAGTTTAAGATGCTGCATCATCACCTCTTAACCACTGAGTCCAGCTAGTTTAAGATGCTGCATCACCTCTTAACCACTGAGTCCAGCTAGTTTAAGATGCTGCATCATCACCTCTTAGCCACTGAGTCCAGCTAGTTTAAGATGCTGCATCATCACCTCTTAACCACTGAGTCCAGCTAGTTTAAGATGCTGCATCATCACCTCTTAACCACTGAGTCCAGCTAGTTTAAGATGCTGCATCACCTCTTAACCACTGAGTCCAGCTAGTTTAAGATGCTGCATCATCACCTCTTAACCACTGAGTCCAGCTAGTTTAAGATGCTGTATCATCACCTCTTAACCACTGAGTCCAGCTAGTTTAAGATGCTGCATCATCACCTCTTAACCACTGAGTCCAGCTAGTTTAAGATGCTGCATCATCACCTCTTAACCACTGAGTCCAGCTAGTTTAAGATGCTGCATCACCTCTTAACCACTGAGTCCAGCTAGTTTAAGATGCTCATCACCTCTTAACCACTGAGTCCAGCTAGTTTAAGATGCTGCATCACCTCTTAACCACTGAGTCCAGCTAGTTTAAGATGCTGCATCATCACCTCTTAACCACTGAGTCCAGCTAGTTTAAGATGCTGCATCATCACCTCTTAACCACTGAGTCCAGCTAGTTTAAGATGCTCATCACCTCTTAACCACTGAGTCCAGCTAGTTTAAGATGCTGCATCACCTCTTAACCACTGAGTCCAGCTAGTTTAATATGCTGCATCACCTCTTAACCACTGAGTCCAGCTAGTTTAAGTTGCTGCATCATCACCTCTTAACCACTGAGTCCAGCTAGTTTAAGATGCTGCATCATCACCTCTTAACCACTGAGTCCAGCTAGTTTAAGATGCTGCATCACCTCTTAACCACTGAGTCCAGCTAGTTTAAGATGCTGCATCATCACCTCTTAACCACTGAGTCCAGCTAGTTTAAGATGCTGCATCATCACCTCTTAACCACTGAGTCCAGCTAGTTTAAGATGCTGCATCACCTCTTAACCACTGAGTCCAGCTAGTTTAAGATGCTGCATCACCTCTTAACCACTGAGTCCAGCTAGTTTAAGATGCTCATCACCTCTTAACCACTGAGTCCAGCTAGTTTAAGATGCTGCATCACATCTTAACCACTGAGTCCAGCTAGTTTAAGATGCTTCATCACCTCTTAACCACTGAGTCCAGCTAGTTTAAGATGCTGCATCATCACCTCTTAACCACTGAGTCCAGCTAGTTTAAGATGCTGCATCACCTCTTAACCACTGAGTCCAGCTAGTTTAAGATGCTGCATCATCACCTCTTAACCACTGAGTCCAGCTAGTTTAAGATGCTGCATCATCACCTCTTAACCACTGAGTCCAGCTAGTTTAAGATGCTGCATCATCACCTCTTAACCACTGAGTCCAGCTAGTTTAAGATGCTGCATCATCACCTCTTAACCACTGAGTCCAGCTAGTTTAAGATGCTGCATCACCTCTTAACCACTGAGTCCAGCTAGTTTAAGATGCTGCATCATCACCTCTTAACCACTGAGTCCAGCTAGTTTAAGATGCTGCATCACCTCTTAACCACTGAGTCCAGCTAGTTTAAGATGCTGCATCACCTCTTAACCACTGAGTCCAGCTAGTTTAAGATGCTGCATCACCTCTTAACCACTGAGTCCAGCTAGTTTAATATGCTGCATTATCACATCTTAACCACTGAGTCCAGCTAGTTTAAGATGCTGCATCATCACCTCTTAACCACTGAGTCCAGCTAGTTTAAGATGCTCATCACCTCTTAACCACTGAGTCCAGCTAGTTTAAGATGCTGTATCACCTCTTAACCACTGAGTCCAGCTAGTTTAAGATGCTGCATCATCACCTCTTAACCACTGAGTCCAGCTAGTTTAAGATGCTGCATCACCTCTTAACCACTGAGTCCAGCTAGTTTAAGATGCTCATCACCTCTTAACCACTGAGTCCAGCTAGTTTAAGATGCTGCATCACCTCTTAACCACTGAGTCCAGCTAGTTTAAGATGCTGCATCATCACCTCTTAACCACTGAGTCCAGCTAGTTTAAGATGCTGCATCATCACCTCTTAACCACTGAGTCCAGCTAGTTTAAGATGCTGCATCACCTCTTAACCACTGAGTCCAGCTAGTTTAAGATGCTGCATCATCATCTCTCTTAACCACTGAGTCCAGCTAGTTTAAGATGCTGCATCATCACCTCTTAACCACTGAGTCCAGCTAGTTTAAGATGCTGCATCACCTCTTAACCACTGAGTCCAGCTAGTTTAAGATGCTGCATCATCATCTCTCTTAACCACTGAGTCCAGCTAGTTTAAGATGCTGCATCATCACCTCTTAACCACTGAGTCCAGCTAGTTTAAGATGCTGCATCATCACCTCTTAACCACTGAGTCCAGCTAGTTTAAGATGCTGCATCACCTCTTAACCACTGAGTCCAGCTAGTTTAAGATGCTGCATCACCTCTTAACCACTGAGTCCAGCTAGTTTAAGATGCTGCATCACCTCTTAACCACTGAGTCCAGCTAGTTTAAGATGCTGCATCATCACCTCTTAACCACTGAGTCCAGCTAGTTTAAGATGCTGCATCACCTCTTAACCACTGAGTCCAGCTAGTTTAATATGCTGCATTATCACATCTTAACCACTGAGTCCAGCTAGTTTAAGATGCTGCATCATCACCTCTTAACCACTGAGTCCAGCTAGTTTAAGATGCTCATCACCTCTTAACCACTGAGTCCAGCTAGTTTAAGATGCTGTATCACCTCTTAACCACTGAGTCCAGCTAGTTTAAGATGCTGCATCATCACCTCTTAACCACTGAGTCCAGCTAGTTTAAGATGCTGCATCACCTCTTAACCACTGAGTCCAGCTAGTTTAAGATGCTCATCACCTCTTAACCACTGAGTCCAGCTAGTTTAAGATGCTGCATCACCTCTTAACCACTGAGTCCAGCTAGTTTAAGATGCTGCATCATCACCTCTTAACCACTGAGTCCAGCTAGTTTAAGATGCTGCATCATCACCTCTTAACCACTGAGTCCAGCTAGTTTAAGATGCTGCATCACCTCTTAACCACTGAGTCCAGCTAGTTTAAGATGCTGCATCATCATCTCTCTTAACCACTGAGTCCAGCTAGTTTAAGATGCTGCATCATCACCTCTTAGCCACTGAGTCCAGCTAGTTTAAGATGCTGCATCATCACCTCTTAACCACTGAGTCCAGCTAGTTTAAGATGCTGCATCATCACCTCTTAACCACTGAGTCCAGCTAGTTTAAGATGCTGCATCACCTCTTAACCACTGAGTCCAGCTAGTTTAAGATGCTGCATCATCACCTCTTAACCACTGAGTCCAGCTAGTTTAAGATGCTGCATCATCACCTCTTAACCACTGAGTCCAGCTAGTTTAAGATGCTGCATCACCTCTTAACCACTGAGTCCAGCTAGTTTAAGATGCTGCATCACCTCTTAACCACTGAGTCCAGCTAGTTTAAGATGCTCATCACCTCTTAACCACTGAGTCCAGCTAGTTTAAGATGCTGCATCACCTCTTAACCACTGAGTCCAGCTAGTTTAATATGCTGCATCACCTCTTAACCACTGAGTCCAGCTAGTTTAAGTTGCTGCATCATCACCTCTTAACCACTGAGTCCAGCTAGTTTAAGATGCTGCATCACCTCTTAACCACTGAGTCCAGCTAGTTTAAGATGCTGCATCATCACCTCTTAACCACTGAGTCCAGCTAGTTTAAGATGCTGCATCATCACCTCTTAACCACTGAGTCCAGCTAGTTTAAGATGCTGCATCATCACCTCTTAACCACTGAGTCCAGCTAGTTTAAGATGCTGCATCATCACCTCTTAACCACTGAGTCCAGCTAGTTTAAGATGCTGCATCACCTCTTAACCACTGAGTCCAGCTAGTTTAAGATGCTGCATCATCACCTCTTAACCACTGAGTCCAGCTAGTTTAAGATGCTGCATCACCTCTTAACCACTGAGTCCAGCTAGTTTAAGATGCTGCATCATCACCTCTTAACCACTGAGTCCAGCTAGTTTAAGATGCTGCATCATCACCTCTTAACCACTGAGTCCAGCTAGTTTAAGATGCTCATCACCTCTTAACCACTGAGTCCAGCTAGTTTAAGATGCTGTATCACCTCTTAAACACTGAGTCCAGCTAGTTTAAGATGCTGCATCATCACCTCTTAACCACTGAGTCCAGCTAGTTTAAGATGCTGCATCACCTCTTAACCACTGAGTCCAGCTAGTTTAAGATGCTCATCACCTCTTAACCACTGAGTCCAGCTAGTTTAAGATGCTGCATCACCTCTTAACCACTGAGTCCAGCTAGTTTAAGATGCTGCATCATCACCTCTTAACCACTGAGTAGTTTAAGATGCTCATCACCTCTTAACCACTGAGTCCAGCTAGTTTAAGATGCTGCATCACCTCTTAAACCACTGAGTCCAGCTAGTTTAATATGCTGCATCACCTCTTAACCACTGAGTCCAGCTAGTTTAAGTTGCTGCATCATCACCTCTTAACCACTGAGTCCAGCTAGTTTAAGATGCTGCATCACCTCTTAACCACTGAGTCCAGCTAGTTTAAGATGCTGCATCATCACCTCTTAACCACTGAGTCCAGCTAGTTTAAGATGCTGCATCATCACCTCTTAACCACTGAGTCCAGCTAGTTTAAGATGCTGCTCATCACCTCTTAACCACTGAGTCCAGCTAGTTAAGATGCTGCATCATCACCTCTTAACCACTGAGTCCAGCTAGTTTAAGATGCTGCATCACCTCTTAACCACTGAGTCCAGCTAGTTTAAGATGCTGCATCATCACCTCTTAACCACTGAGTCCAGCTAGTTTAAGATGCTGCATCACCTCTTAACCACTGAGTCCAGCTAGTTTAAGATGCTGCATCATCACCTCTTAACCCACTGAGTCCAGCTAGTTTAAGATGCTGCATCATCACCTCTTAACCACTGAGTCCAGCTAGTTTAAGATGCTGCATCACCTCTTAACCACTGAGTCCAGCTAGTTTAAGATGCTGTCATCACCTCTTAACCACTGAGTCCAGCTAGTTTAAGATGCTGCATCATCACCTCTTAACCACTGAGTCCAGCTAGTTTAAGATGCTGCATCACCTCTTAACCACTGAGTCCAGCTAGTTTAAGATGCTGCATCACCTCTTAACCACTGAGTCCAGCTAGTTTAAGATGCTGCATCACCTCTTAACCACTGAGTCCAGCTAGTTTAAGATGCTGCTCATCACCTCTTAACCACTGAGTCCAGCTAGTTTAAGATGCTGCATCATCACCTCTTAACCACTGAGTCCAGCTAGTTTAAGATGCTGCATCACCTCTTAACCACTGAGTCCAGCTAGTTTAAGATGCTGCATCATCACTCTCTTAACCACTGAGTCCAGCTAGTTTAAGATGCTGCATCATCACCTCTTAACCACTGAGTCCAGCTAGTTTAAGATGCTGCATCATCACCTCTTAACCACTGAGTCCAGCTAGTTTAAGATGCTGCATCACCTCTTAACCACTGAGTTCCAGCTAGTTTAAGATGCTGCATCATCACCTCTTAACCACTGAGTCCAGCTAGTTTAAGATGCTGCATCATCACCTCTTAACCACTGAGTCCAGCTAGTTTAAGATGCTCATCACCTCTTAACCACTGAGTCCAGCTAGTTTAAGATGCTGCTATCACCTCTTAACCACTGAGTCCAGCTAGTTTAAGATGCTGCATCATCACCTCTTAACCACTGAGTCCAGCTAGTTTAAGATGCTGCATCACCTCTTAACCACTGAGTCCAGCTAGTTTAAGATGCTGCATCACCTCTTAACCACTGAGTCCAGCTAGTTTAAGATGCTGCATCACACCTCTTAACCACTGAGTCCAGCTAGTTTAAGATGCTGCATCATCACCTCTTAACCACTGAGTCCAGCTAGTTTAAGATGCTGCATCATCACCTCTTAACCACTGAGTCCAGCTAGTTTAAGATGCTGCATCACCTCTTAACCACTGAGTCCAGCTAGTTTAAGATGCTGCATCATCATCTCTCTTAACCACTGAGTCCAGCTAGTTTAAGATGCTGCATCATCACCTCTTAACCACTGAGTCCAGCTAGTTTAAGATGCTGCATCATCACCTCTTAACCACTGAGTCCAGCTAGTTTAAGATGCTGCATCACCTCTTAACCACTGAGTCCAGCTAGTTTAAGATGCTGCATCATCACCTCTTAACCACTGAGTCCAGCTAGTTTAAGATGCTGCATCATCACCTCTTAACCACTGAGTCCAGCTAGTTTAAGATGCTGCATCACCTCTTAACCACTGAGTCCAGCTAGTTTAAGATGCTGCATCACCTCTTAACCACTGAGTCCAGCTAGTTTAAGATGCTCATCATCACCTCTTAACCACTGAGTCCAGCTAGTTTAAGATGCTGCATCACATCTTAACCACTGAGTCCAGCTAGTTTAAGATGCTTCATCACCTCTTAACCACTGAGTCCAGCTAGTTTAAGATGCTGCATCATCACCTCTTAACCACTGAGTCCAGCTAGTTTAAGATGCTGCATCACCTCTTAACCACTGAGTCCAGCTAGTTTAAGATGCTGCATCATCACCTCTTAACCACTGAGTCCAGCTAGTTTAAGATGCTGCATCATCACCTCTTAACCACTGAGTCCAGCTAGTTTAAGATGCTGCATCATCACCTCTTAACCACTGAGTCCAGCTAGTTTAAGATGCTGCATCATCACCTCTTAACCACTGAGTCCAGCTAGTTTAAGATGCTGCCATCACCTCTTAACCACTGAGTCCAGCTAGTTTAAGATGCTGCATCATCACCTCTTAACCACTGAGTCCAGCTAGTTTAAGATGCTGCATCACCTCTTAACCACTGAGTCCAGCTAGTTTAAGATGCTGCATCACCTCTTAACCACTGAGTCCAGCTAGTTTAAGATGCTGCATCACCTCTTAACCACTGAGTCCAGCTAGTTTAAGATGCTGCATCACCTCTTAACCACTGAGTCCAGCTAGTTTAAGATGCATCATCACCTCTTAACCACTGAGTCCAGCTAGTTTAAGATGCTGCATCATCACCTCTTAACCACTGAGTCCAGCTAGTTTAAGATGCTGCATCATCACCTCTTAACCACTGAGTCCAGCTAGTTTAAGATGCTGCATCACCTCTTAACCACTGAGTCCAGCTAGTTTAAGATGCTGCATCATCACCTCTTAACCACTGAGTCCAGCTAGTTTAAGATGCTGCATCATCACCTCTTAACCACTGAGTCCAGCTAGTTTAAGATGCTGCATCATCACCACCTCTTAACCACTGAGTCCAGCTAGTTTAAGATGCTGCATCATCACCTCTTAACCACTGAGTCCAGCTAGTTTAAGATGCTGCATCACCTCTTAACCACTGAGTCCAGCTAGTTTAAGATGCTGCATCACCTCTTAACCACTGAGTCCAGCTAGTTTAAGATGCTGCATCACCTCTTAACCACTGAGTCCAGCTAGTTTAAGATGCTGCATCATCACCTCTTAACCACTGAGTCCAGCTAGTTTAAGATGCTGCATCACCTCTTAACCACTGAGTCCAGCTAGTTTAAGATGCTGCATCATCACCTCTTAGCCACTGAGTCCAGCTAGTTTAAGATGCTGCATCATCACCTCTTAACCACTGAGTCCAGCTAGTTTAAGATGCTGCATCATCACCTCTTAACCACTGAGTCCAGCTAGTTTAAGATGCTGCATCACCTCTTAACCACTGAGTCCAGCTAGTTTAAGATGCTGCATCATCACCTCTTAACCACTGAGTCCAGCTAGTTTAAGATGCTGCATCATCACCTCTTAACCACTGAGTCCAGCTAGTTTAAGATGCTGCATCACCTCTTAACCACTGAGTCCAGCTAGTTTAAGATGCTGCATCACCTCTTAACCACTGAGTCCAGCTAGTTTAAGATGCTCATCACCTCTTAACCACTGAGTCCAGCTAGTTTAAGATGCTGCATCACCTCTTAACCACTGAGTCCAGCTAGTTTAAGATGCTGCATCACCTCTTAACCACTGAGTCCAGCTAGTTTAAGATGCTGCATCATCACCTCTTAACCACTGAGTCCAGCTAGTTTAAGATGCTGCATCACCTCTTAACCACTGAGTCCAGCTAGTTTAAGATGCTGCATCATCACCTCTTAACCACTGAGTCCAGCTAGTTTAAGATGCTGCATCATCACCTCTTAACCACTGAGTCCAGCTAGTTTAAGATGCTACATCACCTCTTAACCACTGAGTCCAGCTAGTTTAAGATGCTGCATCATCACCTCTTAACCACTGAGTCCAGCTAGTTTAAGATGCTGCATCACCTCTTAACCACTGAGTCCAGCTAGTTTAAGATGCTGCATCATCACCTCTTAACCACTGAGTCCAGCTAGTTTAAGATGCTGCATCACCTCTTAACCACTGAGTCCAGCTAGTTTAAGATGCTGCATCACCTCTTAACCACTGAGTCCAGCTAGTTTAAGATGCTGCATCACCTCTTAACCACTGAGTCCAGCTAGTTTAAGATGCTGCATCACCTCTTAACCACTGAGTCCAGCTAGTTTAAGATGCATCATCACCTCTTAACCACTGAGTCCAGCTAGTTTAAGATGCTGCATCATCACCACTTAACCACTGAGTCCAGCTAGTTTAAGATGCTGCATCATCACCTCTTAACCACTGAGTCCAGCTAGTTTAAGATGCTGCATCACCTCTTAACCACTGAGTCCAGCTAGTTTAAGATGCTGCATCATCACCTCTTAACCACTGAGTCCAGCTAGTTAAGATGCTGCATCATCACCTCTTAACCACTGAGTCCAGCTAGTTTAAGATGCTGCATCATCACCTCTTAACCACTGAGTCCAGCTAGTTTAAGATGCTGCATCACCTCTTAACCACTGAGTCCAGCTAGTTTAAGATGCTGCATCACCTCTTAACCACTGAGTCCAGCTAGTTTAAGATGCTGCATCACCTCTTAACCACTGAGTCCAGCTAGTTTAAGATGCTGCATCACCTCTTAACCACTGAGTCCAGCTAGTTTAAGATGCTGCATCATCACCTCTTAACCACTGAGTCCAGCTAGTTTAAGATGCTGCATCATCACCTCTTAACCACTGAGTCCAGCTAGTTTAAGATGCTACATCATCACCTCTTAACCACTGAGTCCAGCTAGTTTAAGATGCTGCATCACCTCTTAACCACTGAGTCCAGCTAGTTTAAGATGCTCATCACCTCTTAACCACTGAGTCCAGCTAGTTTAAGATGCTGCATCACATCTTAACCACTGAGTCCAGCTAGTTTAAGATGCTGCATCACCTCTCAACCACTGAGTCCAGCTAGTTTAAGATGCTGCATCATCACCTCTTAACCACTGAGTCCAGCTAGTTTAAGATGCTGCATCACCTCTTAACCACTGAGTCCAGCTAGTTTAAGATGCTGCATCATCACCTCTTAACCACTGAGTCCAGCTAGTTTAAGATGCTGCATCATCACCTCTTAACCACTGAGTCCAGCTAGTTTAAGATGCTGCATCATCACCTCTTAACCACTGAGTCCAGCTAGTTTAAGATGCTGCATCATCACCTCTTAACCACTGAGTCCAGCTAGTTTAAGTTGCTGCATCATCTCTTAACCACTGAGTCCAGCTAGTTTAAGATGCTGCATCATCACCTCTTAACCACTGAGTCCAGCTAGTTTAAGATGCTGCATCACCTCTTAACCACTGAGTCCAGCTAGTTTAAGATGCTGCATCACCTCTTAACCACTGAGTCCAGCTAGTTTAAGATGCTGCATCACCTCTTAACCACTGAGTCCAGCTAGTTTAAGATGCTGCATCACCTCTTAACCACTGAGTCCAGCTAGTTTAAGATGCATCATCACCTCTTAACCACTGAGTCCAGCTAGTTTAAGATGCTGCATCATCACCTCTTAACCACTGAGTCCAGCTAGTTTAAGATGCTGCATCATCACCTCTTAACCACTGAGTCCAGCTAGTTTAAGATGCTGCATCACCTCTTAACCACTGAGTCCAGCTAGTTTAAGATGCTGCATCATCACCTCTTAACCACTGAGTCCAGCTAGTTTAAGATGCTGCATCATCACCTCTTAACCACTGAGTCCAGCTAGTTTAAGATGCTGCATCATCACCTCTTAACCACTGAGTCCAGCTAGTTTAAGATGCTGCATCACCTCTTAACCACTGAGTCCAGCTAGTTTAAGATGCTGCATCACCTCTTAACCACTGAGTCCAGCTAGTTTAAGATGCTGCATCACCTCTTAACCACTGAGTCCAGCTAGTTTAAGATGCTGCATCACCTCTTAACCACTGAGTCCAGCTAGTTTAAGATGCTGCATCATCACCTCTTAACCACTGAGTCCAGCTAGTTTAAGATGCTACATCATCACCTCTTAACCACTGAGTCCAGCTAGTTTAAGATGCTGCATCACCTCTTAACCACTGAGTCCAGCTAGTTTAAGATGCTGCATCATCACCTCTTAACCACTGAGTCCAGCTAGTTTAAGATGATGCATCATCATCTCTCTTAACCACTGAGTCCAGCTAGTTTAAGATGCTGCATCATCACCTCTTAGCCACTGAGTCCAGCTAGTTTAAGATGCTGCATCATCACCTCTTAACCACTGAGTCCAGCTAGTTTAAGATGCTGCATCATCACCTCTTAACCACTGAGTCCAGCTAGTTTAAGATGCTGCATCATCACCTCTTAACCACTGAGTCCAGCTAGTTTAAGATGCTGCATCATCACCTCTTAACCACTGAGTCCAGCTAGTTTAAGATGCTGCATCACCTCTTAACCACTGAGTCCAGCTAGTTTAAGATGCTCATCACCTCTTAACCACTGAGTCCAGCTAGTTTAAGATGCTGCATCACCTCTTAACCACTGAGTCCAGCTAGTTTAAGATGCTGCATCACCTCTTAACCACTGAGTCCAGCTAGTTTAAGATGCTGCATCACCTCTTAACCACTGAGTCCAGCTAGTTTAAGATGCTGCATCACCTCTTAACCACTGAGTCCAGCTAGTTTAAGATGCTGCATCACCTCTTAACCACTGAGTCCAGCTAGTTTAAGATGCTGCATCACCTCTTAACCACTGAGTCCAGCTAGTTTAAGATGCATCATCACCTCTTAACCACTGAGTCCAGCTAGTTTAAGATGCTGCATCATCACCACTTAACCACTGAGTCCAGCTAGTTTAAGATGCTGCATCATCACCTCTTAACCACTGAGTCCAGCTAGTTTAAGATGCTGCATCACCTCTTAACCACTGAGTCCAGCTAGTTTAAGATGCTGCATCATCACCTCTTAACCACTGAGTCCAGCTAGTTTAAGATGCTGCATCATCACCTCTTAACCACTGAGTCCAGCTAGTTTAAGATGCTGCATCATCACCTCTTAACCACTGAGTCCAGCTAGTTTAAGATGCTGCATCACCTCTTAACCACTGAGTCCAGCTAGTTTAAGATGCTGCATCACCTCTTAACCACTGAGTCCAGCTAGTTTAAGATGCTGCATCATCACCTCTTAACCACTGAGTCCAGCTAGTTTAAGATGCTGCATCATCACCTCTTAACCACTGAGTCCAGCTAGTTTAAGATGCTGCATCACCTCTTAACCACTGAGTCCAGCTAGTTTAAGATGCTGCATCATCATCTCTCTTAACCACTGAGTCCAGCTAGTTTAAGATGCTGCATCATCACCTCTTAGCCACTGAGTCCAGCTAGTTTAAGATGCTGCATCATCACCTCTTAACCACTGAGTCCAGCTAGTTTAAGATGCTGCATCATCACCTCTTAACCACTGAGTCCAGCTAGTTTAAGATGCTGCATCACCTCTTAACCACTGAGTCCAGCTAGTTTAAGATGCTGCATCATCACCTCTTAACCACTGAGTCCAGCTAGTTTAAGATGCTGCATCATCACCTCTTAACCACTGAGTCCAGCTAGTTTAAGATGCTGCATCACCTCTTAACCACTGAGTCCAGCTAGTTTAAGATGCTGCACTCACCTCTTAACCACTGAGTCCAGCTAGTTTAAGATGCTCATCACCTCTTAACCACTGAGTCCAGCTAGTTTAAGATGCTGCATCACCTCTTAACCACTGAGTCCAGCTAGTTTAAGATGCTCATCACCTCTTAACCACTGAGTCCAGCTAGTTTAAGATGCTGCATCACATCTTAACCACTGAGTCCAGCTAGTTTAAGATGCTGCATCACCTCTCAACCACTGAGTCCAGCTAGTTTAAGATGCTGCATCATCACCTCTTAACCACTGAGTCCAGCTAGTTTAAGATGCTGCATCACCTCTTAACCACTGAGTCCAGCTAGTTTAAGATGCTGCATCATCACCTCTTAACCACTGAGTCCAGCTAGTTTAAGATGCTGCATCATCACCTCTTAACCACTGAGTCCAGCTAGTTTAAGATGCTGCATCATCACCTCTTAACCACTGAGTCCAGCTAGTTTAAGATGCTGCATCATCACCTCTTAACCACTGAGTCCAGCTAGTTTAAGTTGCTGCATCATCTCTTAACCACTGAGTCCAGCTAGTTTAAGATGCTGCATCATCACCTCTTAACCACTGAGTCCAGCTAGTTTAAGATGCTGCATCACCTCTTAACCACTGAGTCCAGCTAGTTTAAGATGCTGCATCACCTCTTAACCACTGAGTCCAGCTAGTTTAAGATGCTGCATCACCTCTTAACCACTGAGTCCAGCTAGTTTAAGATGCTGCATCACCTCTTAACCACTGAGTCCAGCTAGTTTAAGATGCATCATCACCTCTTAACCACTGAGTCCAGCTAGTTTAAGATGCTGCATCATCACCTCTTAACCACTGAGTCCAGCTAGTTTAAGATGCTGCATCATCACCTCTTAACCACTGAGTCCAGCTAGTTTAAGATGCTGCATCACCTCTTAACCACTGAGTCCAGCTAGTTTAAGATGCTGCATCATCACCTCTTAACCACTGAGTCCAGCTAGTTTAAGATGCTGCATCATCACCTCTTAACCACTGAGTCCAGCTAGTTTAAGATGCTGCATCATCACCTCTTAACCACTGAGTCCAGCTAGTTTAAGATGCTGCATCACCTCTTAACCACTGAGTCCAGCTAGTTTAAGATGCTGCATCACCTCTTAACCACTGAGTCCAGCTAGTTTAAGATGCTGCATCACCTCTTAACCACTGAGTCCAGCTAGTTTAAGATGCTGCATCACCTCTTAACCACTGAGTCCAGCTAGTTTAAGATGCTGCATCATCACCTCTTAACCACTGAGTCCAGCTAGTTTAAGATGCTGCATCATCACCTCTTAACCACTGAGTCCAGCTAGTTTAAGATGCTGCATCACCTCTTAACCACTGAGTCCAGCTAGTTTAAGATGCTGCATCATCACCTCTTAACCACTGAGTCCAGCTAGTTTAAGATGCTGCATCATCACCCTCTTAACCACTGAGTCCAGCTAGTTTAAGATGCTGCATCATCACCTCTTAACCACTGAGTCCAGCTAGTTTAAGATGCTGCATCATCACCTCTTAACCACTGAGTCCAGCTAGTTTAAGATGCTGCATCATCACCTCTTAACCACTGAGTCCAGCTAGTTTAAGATGCTGCATCACCTCTTAACCACTGAGTCCAGCTAGTTTAAGATGCTGCATCATCACCTCTTAACCACTGAGTCCAGCTAGTTTAAGATGCTGCATCACCTCTTAACCACTGAGTCCAGCTAGTTTAAGATGCTGCATCACCTCTTAACCACTGAGTCCAGCTAGTTTAAGATGCTGCATCACCTCTTAACCACTGAGTCCAGCTAGTTTAAGATGCTGCATCACCTCTTAACCACTGAGTCCAGCTAGTTTAAGATGCTGCATCACCTCTTAACCACTGAGTCCAGCTAGTTTAAGATGCTGCATCACCTCTTAACCACTGAGTCCAGCTAGTTTAAGATGCTGCATCACCTCTTAACCACTGAGTCCAGCTAGTTTAAGATGCTGCATCACCTCTTAACCACTGAGTCCAGCTAGTTTAAGATGCAGCATCACCTCTTAACCACTGAGTCCAGCTAGTTTAAGATGCTGCATCATCACCTCTTAACCACTGAGTCCAGCTAGTTTAAGATGCTGCATCATCACCTCTTAACCACTGAGTCCAGCTAGTTTAAGATGCTGCATCACCTCTTAACCACTGAGTCCAGCTAGTTTAAGATGCTGCATCATCACCTCTTAACCACTGAGTCCAGCTAGTTTAAGATGCTGCATCATCACCTCTTAACCACTGAGTCCAGCTAGTTTAAGATGCTGCATCATCACCTCTTAACCACTGAGTCCAGCTAGTTTAAGATGCTGCATCACCTCTTAACCACTGAGTCCAGCTAGTTTAAGATGCTGCATCACCTTTAACCACTGAGTCCAGCTAGTTTAAGATGCTGCATCATCACCTCTTAACC
>NW_028172988.1:0-12050 GCF_963971535.1 Notolepis coatsorum
ACGTTAGCATGTAGCTAACAACGGCAATCTTTTTTTTAGACTAAACTATCCACTCTTGGTGGTTACTTGTGTTGATGTTAGTTTTGTTTCATCAACAAATGAGAAGCAGAACCCACAGTGAATGTATCCGTTTAGTTTATTGCACTTTTATTACACTTTGCTGAAAAATAAGTGCTGCATTGGCTAAATAGGCATTTAAAGATGGCGGCTCGATGACATTTCTTTGCAGGAAGTGTATTGGCACATTCAAGTTCTGATTGGTTGAAAATTGCCTTCATGTTCGCCACCTACTGCCACCTACTGCTTTGGCATTGTACTATCACTGTGCTCAGGAGGCAAAACGATAGTGCTCAGGTTGCAAAACGAATGTCTAACTGGGCTGCCACTACGTTGTGACCTGGAAAAGCGAAACTCATCTGAAAAACGAAACGAAAACACCCTAGGTGTAACTCCAGCCTCAGAGGGTTAACCATTTCACTGACACACAGCAAAGGGTTAACCCTTTCACTACCACACTACAGAAGGTTAACCCTTTCACTACCACACTAGGTTAACCGTCTGGTAGAGTGTGGTAGAGAAAGGTTAACCTTCTGTAGTGTGGTAGTGAAAGTGTTAAGAGGTTAACAGGCTTGGGGAGAGAACATGTGGCTCGCTTCACCGAAGTGGCCTGATGCTGCTAATGTTGGTTTTCTCCATGATTATGTCAAACTAAATACATGCTGCCTGTCCAAACACCAGCCTGCTGTGCTACATTGCTCAGTCGTGACGATATTTGTCCTAGATAGATCAGCTGATGCCAACAGATGTGAATGCATGTTGTGACTTTCATGGAGAAATGATTTCAGTAGTATTGTATTATATTATATTAGTATACTTACTTCATCAGAGCATATATTTAGCATTTTTAGATTATATATATTAAATTATATTAGAATGTATATATATTGTAACTATATTTATTGTATGGCAAATATAACCGAGAGGGCATAGGCCTACATACCCTCATGTCTTTTTTTACCATGCATATCTTGTGTCTTATCTATTAAATTTTTTCGATGCCTATTTTATTATTGTATTTTGCACAATCAATGCGGGCATGACCACCCGCATTTCACTGTATGCCCTGGTATGTATGTGACAATTAAACCTCTTGATTCTTGATTCTTGATTCATCTTGCATCTTTTTACACTGCCTACTTGTCCATATGCGCATGTCCAGAGTTAATTATATTGTTATATTGTTTACACTGCCTATTTTTATTCTATTTGTATTTGTACTTCTTCACTGTACTATAATTCTATGACCTGTATCATGTCTTCTACTACCTGTACCTCCCCTCCCCCCTCCCCCATCCTGCTATGATGCCTGAATTTCCGCATGGGATCACTAAAGGAATATCTTATCTGATCTTATTACTAGTTACATAGAGACCTATCCATGCCACTAATGCTTGTTGACAGGGGGAGACAGTAGCTCGGGAGGTCGAGCAGTCGTCTGGTAATCCGGAGGTTCCCGGTTCGATTCCCGCTCCTCCCGGGCAGCGTGTCGAAGTGTCCTTGATCAAGACACTTAACCCCTAACTGCTCCTGATGAGCAGGTCGGCACCTTGCATGGTTACCTCCGAAGTCGGTGTGTGAGTGAGTGGGTAAAATGTGAGGAACAAATTGTAAAGCGCTTTGGATAAAAGAGATATATAAATGCAGCCATTTACCATTTGATATGTGTGGTATATCTTTATAAATCAAAGGCCTTTGCTTACCCTATTTTAGTTGGACAGCAGCTGGGGAGGTGATGACCTCAGATACACTTGTGTTTGCACTCTTAACCTATAGGGTTCAACATAAGTGTTGTAAATTCCCCATGATTTGTTATGCTGTGTATTGTCATTTCCAGTCAGGCACTTCTTTGATGGCCCAGGGGTCCTATTATTTATAGTCTGGCATCTCTCTGGACAGCCCAGGGGTCCTAATGGGTTTAAATACAGCGGCCATCTTGCCGCCCATGTGTTCCATTGCTGTCTGCTTTCCCAGTGAGAGAGTGCGTTCATGAACTAAGTAAGTCACCAATAGCCTACAAATATAGTGCCTATGGTAATGATAGATACATGTCATATGTAGCCTGCCTTATGTGTTGAGATGCTGTGACATGCATGTGTGACTATGATTTGGTTTGCTACGTTGTGTTAATTCATGCTGCTAATTGAGCTATGCTAATGCCAATAATGCTATAGCATCTCTTCAGTTGTGTGTTCTGGATGCCATTGCATTCTGCCATTTACTTGTTATGTTGGTCCATGCGGCCGATGCTAATATGCTAGATAGCATCTTTTCAGTTGTGTGCATTATGTTTGGTCCATGCGGCCGATGCTAATATGCTAGATAGCATCTTTTCAGTTGTGTGCATTATGTTTGGTCCATGCAGCCAATGCTAATATGCTAGATAGCATCTTTTCAGTTGTGTGCATTATGTTTGGTCCATGCGGCCGATGCTAATATGCTAGATAGCATCTTTTCAGTTGTGTGCATTATGTTTGGTCCATGCGGCCGATGCTAATATGCTAGATAGCATCTTTTCAGTTGTGTGCATTATGTTTGGTCCATGCGGCCGATGCTAATATGCTAGATAGCATCTTTTCAGTTGTGTGCATTATGTTTGGTCCATGCGGCCAATGCTAATATGCTAGATAGCATATTTTGCTGTGTGTTCAGGTTATGATTAATAAGCATGTACCTCTTGTTAATTATTGTGTGTTCTGCTTATCTGTTGCAGAACACCACTCACTCAATCTTTGATTGCTCCATCCAGCCCTACGACCTGGATGGAAGCATATCGCTCAACAACAGAATCCTTAATAAATACGAAAGGACTGTTCTCTGTGTCTGCGTCCGCTCTCTGACCGGGGTGTGCCCTTCTGGATGAAGTGGCTCCAGCAAACTTTGCAAACAAGCATTATATCTTCACTATTGGTCCTTCGAGCTGGAGAACTTCACCCACGACGGCGCCATGGACACACAGAGAACAGCAGCAGACGAAAATGGAAGACGAGGAGGAAGGCTGCGACAGCTTCCAGCACACCTGCAAGGCTATCAGGTTAGCTTACCACAGTCCCTCATGCCTAATACTGCACCGCCTCTACCAGATGACAGCGAAGGTGCCACCGCACAGCAGCTGCGGTCACTCAGCCTGCAGACCGAGGTTGCAGCTACAGGTGACCAGCTCCACACTGCGCTCGGGCCCCCTCCCTGCCACTCATTGCCGGGAGCAGTCGATCAGACGCGACACGGGGACCTATCACCGTATGCTAACACCCGGCCTGACCAGCGGGAAGTGTGTGTGGGGCTCACATCGCCATCCCCATCAGAGCAGAGCCACCACAGTCGGAGCCTAACAGGTGGCACCTCTGACGCAAGAGGTCCTTGCTCTACCATGCCCCTACGCCTTCCACCACCATTGTCACATCATAGTCTGAGTGTCCCACCCAGCCGCTCACCATGGTCGAGCCCGCTGCCACTAATACCGCTGCTGTGCCCAACAACTGCAACGTTACAGTCTCAAGCCACAACCTGTACACCGGGCCAAAGGCAGCAAGCCTACATGTCGACTCAGTCTCTACCGCCGACAGTAACCGTTGCACCGCTGTTCGGGGCAGCTCTGAGGCCCCCAGCCCCCACCGCGATGAGTCTGGTCATGCCACAGTCTGACTTCCAGGTGATGCTAGCAGTGGGTCACGTGGGCCAGCAAATGCCAACGGTACCAAGTCACCAGTCTACCTACCGGTCAAACCAGCCTGTGTCATCAATGGTGAGGAGCAGGCATGGCAGCACACCAGCGGCCGCACGGACCCGGTATGAGTTTACGCCGATAGGATCTGCATATCAAGCGTATCAATATACCACAGCTACGCCTGCACAGCCTAACTATCAACTCCAGACTGCAACAGCGCTCTACCCTGCACAACGGTTGCCCACTGCAACTGCTCTCCAGCCAGTGGGCCAACATACAGCAGGTGCACCTCAGCAGTCTACCCATCAACTACCCTCCTGGACAGCGGCATGTTCACCATACACAACCGCTGTTGCAGCAGCGAGGGCATATCGGCCTCAACCAATCATCACTGCTCAGCAAGTGTACCAAGCATTGCCGCACCAACTGAGCCACCATCCACAACCAGTGTATCAGCCTCAGCCTGCTCCATCGACTCAGCCAGCCTACCAGCTGGTGCATCCAACACCCGGTCCAGCACCCTACTATCATGTAGCAGTTCCACCGGTCCAGTATGTCCGTCAGGCCCAGTACACAGCACTACAGGATCCATACGCTCTCCAGCCTCCCAGGCAGCCAGTCCCTGTACCTAAACTGCCTAACCTGGTCCATGACAGCGAGAGAGAGTTTACAGACCTTAAGATGGCGCTGGATCACCTGCTCGATGCCCACCCTGAACTTTCTGAGCACTACAAGTACCGTGTACTTATGGAGCAGCTGGTTCTAGATGAGGCTAAGCTGATAGCCCAGTCCTGCAGGCATTATGCGCAACCAACCCTACACCGCCGCCATGCAGGCCTTGCAGCGGCAATACGGACAGCCATATCAGCTTGCACAAAGCGAGATTGCCGCACTACTGAACGCTCCTGATCTCAAAGCAGGAGATGCCAAAGCCTTCCAGAGCTTCGCCCTTAGCGTCGACTTGCTAGTGGGAATGCTCACATCACTGGAAGGACCTAACGGGATGGAAGTCAGGTCGACCGGCCATGTGGACCGGCTCCTGTGTAAACTCCCTACGCAAGTGAGAGATGGCTTTGTGGAGCACCTACAGGCTCGAGGTCGCCTCGACACGACCAGCCTAAACCCGTACGACCTTCGAGACCTCGCCGACTGGCTTAGGGTAAAGGCTGACGCTCAAAGACTGTCGGAGAGAATGGCACAGCGCCATCGGATGGAAGGGACACAGTTCCCTAAGAGAGATAAGCAAGTTCCCCCACCCAGACCTCGCAACCAGCCTTTCCACGTTTATCATGGCTCCGACAAGCCTGGACATGACAGCCGTCAGCCTGCTGAGACATCTCGATCAGAAGCCAAGAAGCAGCAGTTCAAGAGGATGTGTCTCTTCTGCAGGAGTGCCGAGCACTACCTATCGCAGTGTCCAGACATTGTCCAATGCTCGCCAGGAAAGGTTGAGGAGTGGATAGCAAATGGCAAACGTTGTCGTCATTGCGGTCGTACCAGCCACGAGCAAGATGCCTGCACCTTGAGGAAAGCATGCAGTGAGTGCCAGGAGGTCCACCTCAGAGTCCTCCACGCCATTGCCAAGCCAGGCCCCCGCTTCTACCTCATCACACCGAAGGAGGGCGCCTCTCTCCAACTCCAGACG
The DNA here is from genome assembly GCF_963971535.1 of Notolepis coatsorum. Lineage (NCBI taxonomy): Eukaryota > Metazoa > Chordata > Actinopteri > Aulopiformes > Paralepididae > Notolepis > Notolepis coatsorum. The sequence goes on from NW_028172988.1 coordinate 5,370, forward strand.
AGGAGGGAAGGTGTACCTTAAGGTGGTACCAATCGTCATTACCAACGGAAGCAAGTCACTGCACACTTATGCGATCCTAGACGATGGAGCCGAACGCACGATAATACTGCCAGCTGCAGCTCGACACCTGGACCTTAAAGGCGAAGCGGAGTCCCTCGCACTGCGGATGATTCGCCAGGACGTGGCTCGCCTCACTGGCAAGTCTGTAGACTTCCATGTGGCCTCCCTGACTCATCCTTCTGAACAGCACCTGGTGAAGGGTGCCTTCACAGCGGGTCGATTAGCCCTGTCAGAGCAGTCTTACCCTGTGACGGCACTTCAGGAACGCTATCGCCACCTGAGGGGGCTCCCATTGCAGGACTTCAGTCAAGTGCATCCACTACTGCTAATTGGTGCAGACTGCACCCATCTGATCACACCGCAAGAACCCATCAGATTCGGCCCCAAAGGTGGACCCGCAGCAGTCCACACAGCGCTCGGCTGGGCACTCCAAGGCCCAGATGGTCTTGCGTCGCATGCTACTTCATGCTACTTTACCTCTCTCAAGTCTGCACCGGACGACCTCTATCAACACGTTGAACGTCTCTGGCAGCTTGATGTGCTTCCATTTAGAAGCGAAAAGCTAGCAGTAAGGTCCCGTCTGGACCACGAGGCTGTGGGCATCCTGGAAGCACGCACTGAGAGGGTGAAGGTTGGTGACACACTCCGATACGCCACGCCTCTGCTCCGCGTAAAGGACGCGCCGCCACAGAAAGCCACTGCCGAAGCAGTCATGCCAATACTCCGTAGCACCGAGCGACGACTGGTAAAGGATCCAGCCAAGGCTCAAATCTATGGAGCAGAGATCCAGAAGCTCATCGATGGAGGATGTGTTACCAAGCTGGGTAAAGAAGAGGTGACCAAGTCTGACGAGTCATGGTTCATCCCCCATCACCTTGTCCACCATAATGGGAAGGATCGTCTGGTCTTCGACTGCTCCTTCACCTGTCGCGGCCTCTCCCTCAACGAGCAACTTCTTCCAGGCCCAACCCTCGGACCATCGCTCATCGGGGTCCTCCTGCGATTCCGGCAGTACACCGTCGCCATTAGTGGGGACATCCGAGCGATGTTCCATCAAGTTCGGCTGTTACCTGAGGACCAGCCACTGCTGCGGTTTGTCTGGCGAAACCTGCAAAGGGAGGAGCAACCGGACGTGTACCAATGGCAAGTCTTGCCGTTTGGGACCACAAGCAGCCCCTGCTGCGCAACATTTGCACTGCAGAAGCATGTCAAAGATCATGTGGAGGGAAACGAGGATATCCTGCAGTCCATAGAGAAGTCGTTCTATGTGGACAACTGTCTCCAGAGCCTTTCAATGCCAGAGGCTGCCAAGCACCTTGTGGACAAGATGCGGCAGTGTCTAGCCTTGGGAGGATTCGAGATCCGGCAGTGGGCGAGTAACGTCCCATCCGCGGTCTCCCATCTGCCCTCCACCGCTAGATCGGACAGCACAGAGCTATGGCTTGTAGAGAAGAACACTGACACCCAGGAGCCGGCCCTGGGCCTACGGTGGCATTGTCCAACTGATCAACTTGGCTACAAGTCCAAGCCTTTGGAGAGCGAGATTCCCACCATGCGCTATGTCTACAGGGTGCTAGCCCGCCAATATGACCCTCTTGGAGCCATAATTCCCTACACAACACGGGCCAAGGTTATAGTCCAGAGACTGTGGGCTAAGAAGAGGGACTGGGATGACCCAAATCTCCCTCCTGACATCCTTGAGGCCTGGTTACGCTGGGAAAGGGAACTCCCTGACTTGCCGAACATCTCCCTACCGCGAAGCTACGCACCGCTGGAGGTTGCCACAGAAGCCACAGACTACACTCTCCACATCTTCTCTGATGCCTCTGAACAGGCGTATGGCTCGGTAGCCTACCTCACAATGAGGAGTAATGACAGAGTCCACGTTTCATTTGTTATGGCACGGTCTAGGGTGGCCCCAAAGCGTCAGCAGTCGATGCCACGGTTAGAGCTCTGTGCAGCACTGGCAGGAGCCCAGTTGTGCTCCCTGATTCATCGGGAGCTCACCCTAAGCATCTCCCAGACCTTTCTCTGGACTGACTCTACCACAGTCTTAACCTGGCTGACATCAGAGTCCTGCAGGTTCAAGGTGTTCGTGGGAACCAGGGTCTCCGAGATCCAAGACCTGACAGCCCTGCACACCTGGCGCTACGTGGACACAGCCAACAATCCAACCGATGATCTCACCCGCGGCAAAACCCTAGCTGAACTGGCGGCACCAAATCGGTGGATTCAAGGACCATCATTCCTCCGTGGTCCACCCGACAGATGGCCATTGCTTCCCACCTCTACAGACCCAGAAGATGCGGCCGAGCTCAAGCAGAGTATCTTCTGTGGCCTCACACAGATTAATCCGGCATCCCAAACACCCGATGTTTCGCAGTTCAGCAGCTGGACGGACCTGGTCAAAGCCACCCAGCAGTTTCTTTACGGGGCGGCGGCCGACTCCTCTCTACCTCACCCTGACCTGCACGACGCCGAAGTCTTCTTGCTGAAGGCCAGCCAGGCGGACTGCTTCCCCGAGGAACTTAAGTGTCTCAGAGCCGGAAACGCAGTACTGCCCAGTAGTAAGCTCGGTACGCTCTCACCAGAGATGGATCATACAATGGGTCTTCTCCGAGTTGGTGGACGGTTTCGCCACCTGGACATCTCCTCCTCTACCGACATCCACCCCATAGTTCTCCACCCTGGCCATGCAGTGACAAAACTCCTCATCAAGGATGTGGATGCACGCCTACTCCACCCAGGGCCCGATCGGGTCTTTGCAGAAGTCAGGCGCCAGTACTGGGTCCTGCGGGGTAGACAGGCCATCAAACATCATCAAAGGACCTGCCCAGAATGTAGGAAGTGGAGAGGGAAGCCGGTGGTTCCAATGATGGCCGACTTACCTCCTGTCCGCTTGCGGATCCTTAAGCCGCCATTCTTCTCGACAGGAATCGACTGCTTCGGGCCATATACCATCAAGGTCGGGCGGGGCACCAGAAAATGTTGGGGAGTCATCTTTAAATGCCTGACCACTCGCTGTGTCCACTTAGACCTGCTGAGTAGTATCGACACCGATGCCTTCCTCTTGGCTTTGAGACGATTCATCGCCCGGAGAGGCACCCCCTTTGAGATTCTCTCGGATCAGGGGACGAACTTCCGAGGTGCAGAAAGGGAACTGAGGGAGGCATTCGCCTCGATGGAGCCACAGCTGCAGGAGATACTTGCCAAGAAAAGGATCAAATTTCAGTTCAACCCACCAGCAGCTCCCCACTTTGGTGGTGCCTGGGAACGTGAGATACAATCCGTCAAGAAGGCTCTGCAGGTGGTGATCGGTACTCAGCCTCTCCAGGAAGAAGTCCTGCTCACTGTTATGGTCGAAGTGGAAGGCATCCTCAATGCCAAACCTTTAGGATACGTGTCGTCAGACATTGCGGATCCGGACCCTGTGACACCAAACATGTTGCTGATGGGGCGGCGGGACGCCTCCCTGCCACAAGTGTCCTACGCTCCGGACCTACTCACCAGGAGACGGTGGCGGCATTGCCAAATGATGGTGGACCACTTCTGGGTGCAATTCCTCAGAAGCTACTTGCCATCCCTTCAAGTCCGCCAGAAGTGGCGACAACACACTGATGGTCTCCTCCAGGACACCGTTGTGATGATTGTCGACCCTCAGCTGCCACGTGCTCACTGGCCCGTTGGGAGGGTTGTCAGACTAAATGCAAGTGCAGATGGATGCATCCGGTCGGCTGAGGTCCGAGTTGGAGACAAGACGTACCTACGACCGGTAGCACGCCTTGTCCAGCTGCCGGCTGTGGCACACGATGTTGACAATCCATAGACCTCGGTAGCCACTTAGGGAATTTGACTGTTTACATAATAGCTATGCTATTCTTGGGGCGGCCCAGGGGTCCTAATGGGTTTAAATACAGCGGCCATCTTGCCGCCCATGTGTTCCATTGCTGTCTGCTTTCCCAGTGAGAGTGCGTTCATGAACTAAGTAAGTCACCAATAGCCTACAAATATAGTGCCTATGGTAATGATAGATACATGTCATATGTAGCCTGCCTTATGTGTTGAGATGCTGTGACATGCATGTGTGACTATGATTTGGTTTGCTAAGTTGTGTTAATTCATGCTGCTAATTGAGCTATGCTAATGCCAATAATGCTATAGCATCTCTTCAGTTGTGTGTTCTGGATGCCATTGCATTCTGCCATTTACTTGTTATGTTGGTCCATGCGGCCGATGCTAATATGCTAGATAGCATCTTTTCAGTTGTGTGCATTATGTTTGGTCCATGCGGCCGATGCTAATATGCTAGATAGCATCTTTTCAGTTGTGTGCATTATGTTTGGTCCATGCAGCCAATGCTAATATGCTAGATAGCATCTTTTCAGTTGTGTGCATTATGTTTGGTCCATGCGGCCGATGCTAATATGCTAGATAGCATCTTTTCAGTTGTGTGCATTATGTTTGGTCCATGCGGCCGATGCTAATATGCTAGATAGCATCTTTTCAGTTGTGTGCATTATGTTTGGTCCATGCGGCCGATGCTAATATGCTAGATAGCATCTTTTCAGTTGTGTGCATTATGTTTGGTCCATGCGGCCAATGCTAATATGCTAGATAGCATATTTTGCTGTGTGTTCAGGTTATGATTAATAAGCATGTACCTCTGTTAATTATTGTGTGTTCTGCTTATCTGTTGCAGAACACCACTCACTCAATCTTTGATTGCTCCATCCAGCCCTACGACCTGGATGGAAGCATATCGCTCAACAACAGAATCCTTAATAAATACGAAAGGACTGTTCTCTGTGTCTGCGTCCGCTCTCTGACCGGGGTGCGCCCTTCTGGATGAAGTGGCTCCAGCAAACTTTGCAAACAAGCATTATATCTTCAATAATAAGGCTAAGTGTGTCAAGTACTGATGTATACTGTATGTATCATCGACATTTACATTTACATTATCCAAAGCGACTTACAAGTTCTGTACGACAAGTCATCAGGAAGGGCACAACTCTATCAGCTGAGTAACAATGTTCCTCAAAGTCTTGACCCTAAGTTTCAATTTAAACTGTTTGATATCCACAGTTTAAAACCTGACAGTCTTCCCTCCTGTTTGATACACACTTTGACCCTTCAAACCTCCCTCTCAGGACGCAGTTCTAGGCCAGGGTGGGTCCCCTACACCGTTTTAAAGCCTGACAGTCTTTCTTCCTGCTTGATACACACAGTTTAGTACCTGTAAAATAGAATGGACAGAATAAAATGATGCAATAGTGGAGTGTGTCGTATAATCCTATCAATATCTAAGGTTATTGTACAGTACAATGAGATCGCTATCTGGAAGGAGGAAGGAAGGGTCATAAGTGATAGAATTTGGTCTCCTCATCTGACTTCCAATATAGCCAGCAAGGAATAAACGTGCAGTCCAGACAGGAGAGTTCGAATTCAAACTCATGGATTTATTTGTCTCGGCGGCCCAGAGTGAATAAAAAGGTTGCTTTTCACATACAAGGATTATCAGAATACATTAACATGTCTGTTTTGTACAAAAGATCAACAAGGTTTGCATCTCAAAACCCCAACATGTACATACAACAGTCATTGTTAACATCAATGAAAATAGAGAATCTACTGTAAGCCCCTTTTCATATGAGTAAGCCTGGTTTCTAAGATAAGTACCTTTACATTCTATTCTAACCAACCATTGGGACCATCCAGCTTACTTACATGAAAATCAGCCAACAGCATTCTCTGGGTGGTGCGGGGAGCCACAGACCTGGAGGCGGTCTGGGCTCCTGAACTAACACTGTTTTGCTCTTAAATACTATAATTTCCCACCAATAGTAGCACATTTTAATAATACGTTTGGTCCAATCCGGTTGGTTCTTCTGGAAGGGCGGTCCGCCCCTCCCCCTGGTTTCCTCTGTGGGGGCTGGCTGCCCCCACCTCCTTGATCTCCTGTGTGGGTCTTCCTTCAGTAAACAGAGGGGGGCTGCCGATGGCCCCCGTCGGTGTGGTTCCTGTGTGGGTCTTCCTTCAGTAAACAGAGGGAGGCCGCTGATGGCCCCTGTCGGTGTGGTCTTTTGATGAGTATAGAGGAGGGTGCTTTTGATGACCCCCCCTCCTTGGCTGCTCAAGTCTCCTCTGACTGAATAAACATTCCTTCGTGTACCATTGTTGACCAGATCATATAACTGTGATAACTATACCAGGATTCTTAATTCTAAATATCTATATAGATGTTTTTATTGATTTCTTTATAGAGTTGTCAATCCAATCAAAGCCAATCAAGTATCATGTTTTTTCATTTAACTTTGAACCATGTCCTTATTGATTAATGATCTTTAGTCCTGTCTTATACTTATCAGAGCCAGTTATCTGGTCTCTGCTGTCGGTGCTGACATCTGCTAACATTTGGGTGTGACTTTTCAGTTCCTTTGTTCTAGTGTTGCTGTTATCTGATGCAATTGTCAACAAGTCTAAGCTGGTCTGCCTTGTTGTTCAACTCAGCTGTCTCTGTAACACCAGTATCAGCTCCTTACTTTAGCACTGAAAATCCATTCTGCTGTTGAAAGGTACACTGGCATAATATTATGGTTTTCTAATTATTCACACATATTAGTT
>NW_028172987.1:0-27699 GCF_963971535.1 Notolepis coatsorum
CTCTTTGTGGGGGGAGCTGTAGGAGTGGAGTTAGTTAATGACATGACCACAGTGTTGAAGATTACAACTCAATTATCTGCCTGGGCCATGACACGAGTTCTGGCCCCACATATTAATCATCTGTGTCTGGATGGAGCGAGTGGTGCGCTGCCGGGACGCTGCGGCTTATTCACAGGATGAGGATGAAGATGAAGATGAAGACGGCAGTGTTGCGAGGGAGAGGATTTGTCGAGGAATACATGAAACTGGACTATGAAGAAGAAGTCTTTTTTTTTGCACATTTCTTTTTTTCTTTTTTTAATTTTTTTACATATTTTAATATATTTTTATTTGCATTTCTCAATATACAGACAGTTTACATTGAGTAGCCTTCCCCCCCTTTTCCCCCCCTTCCCTCCCACCTCCCTTGAGACAAGTCTGTTAGAATGTTTGGAACTTAAACATTTGGCCTCTACATCAGAGGAAAACAACCAGAAATATAATAATAATAACAATAACAGTAAGATGCAACATACCCCTCTCCCCTCCCGCCCAAATAATAAACCCTCTCCCTCCCCCCCACGTAACCCTCCCCATTACTGTCATTGTCAGAACGAGATACCTGAGTCGTATCTGAGTATATTAACACATTGGGTGCCACACCCCTTCCGGGAAGTGCATAGGCCTTGCCGCCCATTAACCCCATGTAAGCGCTCACCTTGTTTGTAGAGCTAAACCTATATTTTATATTATATAGCTATGGATCTAATAACGCTGTTGATTGTCAGTGGGTTTCTTCCATCTATACATTTCCATTTTATACCGTGGTGAATATGAGTATAGTTTGAGTGATTCTGAGTAATTCCAGAAAACGCGAAAACAGCGTTTTTGTGTAGTTCAATAAACACGTTGTATTGCCATTCCTTGCTTGGATCAACAATCAATCTGAAATCAACGCTAGATTTTTATCTGTATTATCTTTCATCATGCACGCATGAAAGGTGGTTTGGAGCGGGGCACCCATCCGTGCCGTGATGTGACCAACGGGACACAGCACACACACATACCACACAGACACGCTTCGATCGTAGGCAAAATAATATTGGATCAACGCAAGATTGGTAATATATAGTCCTTACCTTGTATCTGATGTACTACAAAAAGAATAATCCAATCATCTGATCGCCATTCCAAATACTGGTTGCGATAGTCTGTCCCACATTATCCAGCATTGCACATGAACGGGCGGGCGGATGAACTCGTCGAGGCAACCGTGGTGACCGCTTGTCTTGACAGAGTGTTCAGACCCCGCCCCATTGCCGCAGCTTGGCCGAGAAAACAAACTACATCGTTTCAAATGGAGTGCAATACCGGCCGCAAGGCGTTAGGCGGCGGTATTGACCGTCTGCGATCTCAGACACATTCAGTACAGCGTGCACAAGGTGCCTCGATGGATTATGAATGGCAATAGCGAATAAAAGGAAATACGAGACAAAAACGTAGATCTACGTTTCCGGCAAACAAAGTGTTAACACATGTTATATGCAGTCACATCTGTGTATATCAGTCAGAAGTTAAAGTGTAAAGAATAATATAAATCATCGTGCAACAAACACACACACATGCGAGATGGGACACACACACATGCATTTTTTTGGTCCCCGTCTAAATGTCCTCTCTGCGCTTAACCCATCCCGTCGTCCTTACCCCCAAGGGCAGCCGGTAGCAGACATGGGTTGTGGCGTGGGGCCGCGCCCGGGGACCAATCCAAGTGCTCCTGTACGTCTTTGTCAGGGACACAACAGCATTGGTGATCTGTTATTATTAGGGATGTAACGGTACACAAAAACCACGGTACGGTACGTACCTCTGTTTTGAAGTAAAGGTTCGGTACAGTGGGGGAAGGTTTGGCTTTCCATGTTCCACTCAGGGGTGATGTAGTGTGCAGTAACTAATTGTACTTGTAGGGCTGTCAACGAATATTCTATATTGAAATAAATAATCGACTTGTAATTTTTTATTTTTTTATAATAATAATTATATTAGATTGCGAAAAAACAGCCCCCGGTGGGCGGTCGTTAGTCGTTAACACACCGTTGTATTTGTTTGGTACACTACACAGCCGTTCGGTATACGGTACACACTGAAACGTTCGGTTCGGTACGGATACGTGTACCTTTACACCCCTAGTTATTATAATCATTTTTTTGCCTTTCTATATTTTTCTCCCTTCCCCCAATTTAGTCGTTATGCCAATTCCCTTCCTGGTCGTTGCGTGCATTGCCCTACTGTCGGTCTGGGGAGGGTGGGTGTAGAACTACCACATGCCTCCTCCGATACATGTGGAGTCGCCAGCTGCTTCTTTTCACCCGACAGCAAGGTGTTTCACTGGGAGAACGTAATGCATGCAGAGGTTCCCCCAGATCCCCTCCCTGCTGAACAGGTGCCCCGACCGACCAGTAGGAGTCACTGTTTGTAACAACCAGGACTCATACCCCACCGGCTTCCCACCCGCGAACACTGTCAATTGTGTTCGTAGGGACGACTGACCAAGCCGGAAAGTACCCCTGGTTAGTGATCTGTTCTGCATGTTTTTCCATTGTTTTCTATCATTTTTTAAGGGGGAAACCCTTGCGAGCACAGAGAAAACATGCAAACTCCACAGAGAAAGGCCCGGGAGATACCCCACCTGGGTACCTGGCAACCCGGCAACCTGGTCCCCAAGCAGGAATCGAACCCAGGACCTTCTTGCTGTTAGGCGACAGTGTTAACCACTACACCACCGCGTCACCGGGCTTAGAGTTGTCATTAAAAAAAATATATTATACAAAAAACACAATACATTGATCAATCTCAATGCTCCCTTATGGGTCAAATTTCCATATTGATTGAACTGATGTCTATTGGAGATGGAGTGTTAGTAATTCAATAGGCCTACAGCCTTGTCCTTGACTGTTTAGCCTCGGAAGATCAAAAGTGTTCAATTATCCTGCTGCATGTTGCAGAAATGTTTCCTTAAAAGCTGTTGAAGCTGATTGAGCCCTGTAGTGTCTTTATGAAGTGCCGTGTTAATATTTAAATCAGAGAACTGCCCCCCAGGCTCCTCAGTTTTGTTCATTCGACTTGATGAATGTGTGCTTTTGAAACAAGAGGCAATCTCAAACTGCACAGTTAGGAGAAAAGCACCATTATGCGCACGATACTCAAAAAGTTCTAGCTTGGAGGTCAAATGCTACGTTAGGAGTCGCTCACTGGCCAAGATGTAACGGTTTCTGCTGTTGATCACTGTGAGAGTTCAGCCTCAAGGCTAAGGACACTGAGAGATAGCGTAGTCCGTGTGGAGGATATTCATGATGGATATTTGGAAAAATAAATAAGTCATTACTTGTTGAAAGACAGTCATGACATTACAGATACTCAAAAGCGAAGAGAAAGTGCCTTATCATAAACTAGTAAGGGGTAGAAACGGTAATATTAAATGTGCTATATATAACGTTCGGCCACTAGGTGTTGCACTAGAGCAGGGGTTTCCCAAAGTTGTCAGGCCGCGACCCCCGAAATAACGGTGTCAGAGAGCCGCGACCCCCACTATTATAGGAGGCAAAAAAAAATAAAAAATTGAAAATGTATGGTTGAAACATGCAAACGTTCAAACGCACACATACTAATAAGCATTGGAGGCTTTTAACCAGGGCCAGACTGGGGAAATCATTCAGGCCAGGAAATATTGTGCGAAATATAGCCCCAGTCAGGCCACTTTTTAAGCGGGGGGTCTGGGGGTCCCCCACCAGGAAATGTTTTGTTACAAATGTAGAAGGGTGGATTATCCCTGCTTGTGGGAGTAGTAGTACACAGACACTGGGTAGTAGGATACTATAGTATTGGACCTATATGTACCCGCGTCTTTGGCCCGGAACGTCGTTCTGGAGGGCTTGCAGTTGGAGTGGATGGGGCCCAGGATTTACTAACCTGGGGATTGGTACTCTGGTCTCCCTCGCCTTCCAAGGCGGTCAGCAGTAACTCCCCACACACCCTCACTCCCTCAGTACCTCCGACAGCCCTCCCACACCCAGTGACTGTCAGTTCAATAGTATTATTGGGCTTCCCTTTAAGCAGTACCCTTCCTTGACCACCTGTATAGACCCTTCAAATGCTATTCTGTAAATGGGGTGTAAGGGTTAAATAATTATGCAGTCACAATATTTACCCAGAGGTTAGAATAGCGAATGGAACTCAAAGAAACAGACACACACAATGATCCCGATTAGGTCTACTTTAGTGAAGCCTGGGCAGGTTATACATTACAATGTTAATACTTAATATATGGCACCGGGTGCTCTTGTTATCAAGGTAGGAGAAGCTCTCCCCACCATAGGCACCTAGTGCTCAATACATTAAAACACCCCGCTTGTACTGGGGGAACCCAGGCATAAAATGTAGACACATTGGGAATTCAAGAATCAAATAAACAAATAACCAAATAAACCAAGTAATTGTGGGCCCACGTTACCAAAGAAAACCTAACCTAAGCCGGCTTAAATTGTTCAGGGTACCCCTTAGACACTGGTTGTTAGCGTTCACTTCAATGGACGTTGCTGTTGATACACGTGGTACTGTTAGTACTTAGCCAAGATGGCGGACCCACTCTTATCACCGCTAGTCCGGATGACAAGATGGCGTCTGCGATCCGCGAGCACAGCCAGCAGGCTGGGCGAACAGCAGGCAGTGGTTAGCTGGCAGAGCTTGGTGTATGGCGTCCTCTGCTGGTGGGAAGAGGCGTCCTCTGTACCGTCTGGGAAACGTCCACCGCTGCTGTTGCTGGCTTGCTTCTGTCGCGCGAGCTAATACTTTGGCTACTTTAAACACAGCTAAGCTTTGGGTCTCGACGCACCCTCCTGCTATTCGGTTACACTGCTAACGCAACGTGGCTGGCTATACCACCGGTCTCTTCAGCGCCTCGCGCCCGGTAGTCTACTCAAGTCAGACGGAGCCGTTAGCAGCATACTACTATACCGCACACAGTAACTACTATAACCCGATAACGTTAGACGTTAGTCTCGTTAGCTCTAGACGTTAGTCCTTGGGTTCGGTTTTCTCTTACTCACACACTATCGCTGATACTTCTAGGATAACCCGTCACTAGCAAGTATGTCTCATCACCCGCCGCTCGCTCCGACGGGGCTCTCCTTCACTGACTTCTTCAACAGGGCTATTCCAAAGCACACGCCCGCTGTGGCTGTGACTGTTCACGGCCAAGTCCAACGCCGAAGAGAGCTTCCTGCTCCCCTTGCCTCCAGGTAACTCCCTCTTCCTCGTTGCTTGCTTCTCTCCACTGCTCCACCTGCCACCACTGCCACTCCGCCCCCTGCTGGCAACCTCCACTGGTCCCACTCAAGGACCGCTCCAGAAAGGGAAAAAGGGCTCAATGTTATTGCTAGTAATCCATACTGCATCTGGAGAAGAGTAGCACCTCACCTCGTCGTTAGACTGGGCGAGCTATCCAACGGAACACTGTTAGGCTATCCAAAGGACCACTGTAAATCACACGTTATACACACACAGAGAAAGTAACAGTTAGTTAGCACCAGTGATGGGAATAACGGCACTATAAGTAACTTCGTTACTAACGGCGTTAGTTTTTTCAGTAACGAGTAATCTAACGGATTACTCTTCCAATCTTAATAACGTCGTTACCGTTACTACAAAAAAGTGCGGCGCGTTACTATGAATGAACCTGTTTCTTCCATCAGACATATCTCTGCGCCGAGAGGCAATAATATGTTCTTCCTTGTTTAGTGGACAGTGCGCGAGCCAAGCATACATGCTGACGATTGGCTGAGGTTGAATACAATGTCATGGTAAGCCAATCAGAGGTGGAGGTGGGCGGGTGTCTAAAGCATCCAGAGTCTGACACACAGCGCGACAAGACAAGCGATCACTGATCAGTCAGCATGAGACCGCGGTCCGTGTAGTGTACGTTTTGAGCTCAAAAACGAATCCAACGAACAACACAAGCGACTCAGTCAACATGAGACCGCGGGTCCATGAGCGTTTTGTGTTCACTCTTTGCAGCTCAGGGCACTGAGTGGCTCTACTGCAGTGCTGACAGCCTTATCAACAGTGCTGCACTTCCTGGTTTAATAGCACAGGCTTCAGGTGCTCAGATATATATATATCTCTGTATGTCATGCATGTCTTAAATGTAATGATTAGATTAGTTTAGATGATTCGATTAGATTCTTATATCTGTATGTTGTGTATGTCATTGATTGATTGATTGAAAAGTTTATTAACAGATTGCAGAATGGGTACAGTACAGTACAGCTCAATACATACAATTGTTAAGGGGATGCAGACCAGAGAAAGACTTTCGTCATAAATGTCATGAATTGAAAATGGGGGACCCTGATGTAAACAAGACGAAACTCTTTCTCTGGTCTGCATCCCCTTAACAATTGTGTGTATTGAGCCGTACTGTATTGTACCCATTCTGAAATCTGTTAATTAAAATGTTCAATCAATCAGTATATATTTGTTATTTATTTTTGGTATAGTGCTTAACAAGCATAATTTAATGTTGCCCAGTTGTGGCCTGTTGAGGGGCAATACATATCAAAAGTTCCAAAACATCTATTCTGTTTGTATTTGTATGATCCACTATATAAACATAGTAATTATAATATCTACATAGCCTACATGGCATTTGATTGAAGGCTAGTCTCACTTTGTCCCACAGCAACATTAAAATAGTTTAGATTTGTGTGTTGTTTATGTAAAAAAAAATCTTGAAAGTAACGCAATAGTTACTTTCTGAAGTAACTAGTTACTTTTATAATTTGTAACTGAGTAAGTAATTTAGTTACTTTTTGGAAGAAGTAACTAGTAACTGTAACTAGTTACTTTTTTAAAGTAACTTGCCCAACACTGGTTAGCACTACTGAATACTTTGTAGAATATTCAGGCTGCTACACAAAGACTTAATTTCCTGCATTCTGGTGCAGGATTTTTTTTTATTTGTACCCTTTAAATGCCCGTGTTTGTGATGGCATCACAAATTATTGTTAAAAAACAAGCTAGCATATGTATGATTAGCAACAACACTGATTTTGATGGATTTTTTTTGTAATGTCAGATTGAAAAAAATACTCACTCTTACCATAAGGGACTAAATTATCCTCTTCAAAAACGCCATAAAAATATTACTATATGTTGAAATAATTTACCACTTTTTCTTTCATAAATATTTTATTCAACTTCAGCCCTGATCATAACACCACATATTCATTTAATAATTCTAACACTTTAAATGCCAGTGTGTGTGATGGCATATATTTGCAATATATCAAATGCAAAGTCGATTTTTCTGGGGGGGATTATTACAGGCTAGCATGTGTCAATGATTAGCAACAACACTGATTTTGATGGATTTTTAGTTTTTTTGTAAGGGTCCCGCCTCCACCAATCACACGCGGCTCCCTTTGTGTGTGTGTGTGAGCAAGAGAGAGAGAGAGAGATAGTTCTCCAACTTGTGTGAGTTGCAGTGATCTCCTGGTTGTTCCCCACCTAGGTTATCTAACTATTGCACCGCTACAACTAGAAACACTGGTCTGGCCTGCTTCTATGTTCAGTGACCTGACTGCATTAAACAAAAGATTTTTTTTCTTTTCTTTTTTATATATATTTTTGGGGAAATCATCTGGCGACCCCCCGCGGCGGCTCGCGACCCCCCTAGGGTCGTGACCCCCACTTTGGGAACCACTGCACTAGAGCACCAGCACGTCATTTATCCAATCAGGTGCATTCCACGTGGGGACATGGGAAGTAGGTATAGGATATACATGCAAACAACAACATTCATTTTGGGCCCACCAACATTTGAAACATTAATCAATATTTTTTCTTTGGCGGGAAAAGCAATACTTTTATTGAATGAATGAAAACTTTATTAACAGATTGCAGAATGGGTACAGTGCAGTACAGCTCAATACATACAATTGTTAAGGGGATGCAGACCAGAGAAAGACTTTCGTCTTGTTTCCACCAGGGTCCCCCATTTCCAATTCATCGTAACATATATGACATACATGACATACAGATAGACAGTACTGCTACATCTATACATTTATGACATACCAGATTTGCAATTACAGTACTGTATTTGTGATACAAAAAGAGTCCAGAAAGAACAGAGTATATACATTAGGCGTAGAAACTGTACATTGGATTGGGTAGGTGGGGGTGGGACTGTACATTGGAGGTGGTTGGGGGGGGGGGGGGGGGGGGGGGGGGGGTAGGAGTGGGGGGGGGGGGCGGGGGTTGGGTAGGAGTGGGGGGGGGGGGGTTGGGTAGGAGGGGTGGGTGGGGGACACTGTACAACTGTACAAACAACACTGTACATTGGATTATTGACAAGACCATACTTGGTAATTTACTGTACATTGGCGGGGGTTGTGCTCGGACATTTACAGGGGCCAGTTTCGAGTTGCAGTCTCCCTTAGGTGTTTTTTGAGAGAGTTTTTGAAAGTGGGTAGTGATTCACATTCCTTTACAGCTTTGGGTAGGGCGTTCCACATTGATGTGGCATAATTGCGAAACGTGTTTAGACCCTTGTTTGAGCCGAATCTGGGTTTAACATGATTTGTGGAGCTCCCTCTGGTGTTGTGATCGTGGTATTCACTGACCTTTGGGAAGTATTTAGTCATGTACATGGGTACCTTGGTCGTGTAGTGTATCTTGTAGACCAGGCCCATTGCAAGTTGCTGTACTCTGTCGTCTACTCTAAGCCATCCTAGGTTGTCAAAGTGGGCAGGGGTGAGGTGGGTTCTAGGGGTAAGGTCAAGCAGTAGTCTGACCAGTTTGTTTTGAGATGTTTGTAATTTTGTTTTTAGCGCCTTTGAGGTGCTTTGGTACCATGAGGTGCAAGCATAGTCGTAGTACCCTTGAATGAGTGCTCCTGCTAGAGTCTTCAGGGTATTCTTGTTTACCAGTGAGGAGATCCGGTACAAGAAACGAGTTCGTTGGTTGACTTTTTTTATTACATTGGATGCCATTTTGTCACAGGAAAGATTTGCCTCTAGGATGGAACCCAGGTAGGTAATATCTTCTTTCCTTGTGACAATATTGTCACCCACTGTAACTGAGAAGCCGTCGGTCTTGCTGAGTTTGTTATTTGAACCGAAGAGAATGGACTCTGTTTTGCCCATGTGTAATGATAGTTTGTTATCAGCGAGCCATATGCAGATTTTGCTTAGTTCTGAGCTGAGGGTTTTTTCAACCTGTAATTTGTTCTTGTCAGAGACCAGCAGGGCTGAGTCGTCCGCAAACAGGAACAAGTTGCAGTCACAAGCTGACGACATGTCATTTGCATAAATTAGGAACAGTAGCGGACCTAGTATGCTTCCTTGTGGAACACCACAGTTTACTGTGAGGGGGGGGGATAGGGTACCGTTTACCTCCACCATCTGCTCTCTCCCCTCCAGGTAGGATTGCATCCAGCTCACTGATAGACTATCAAAACCAATTGCTTTTAGCTTGTCAATCAGAATGGTGTGATTGACAGTGTCGAAGGCCTTTTGTAGGTCCAGCATGACCATGCCGCAGTATTTGCCCGCGTCCACCTCTTGTTTGATGTGGTCGTTTAAATAGAGAAGGCATGTGTCAGTGGAGTGGGATGTTCTGAAGCCAGATTGGAATTCGTAGATTAGATTTTTTTCCGCAAGGTATTTTTCGACCTGTTCGTATACAATTTTTTCCATGACTTTCGAGATGGAGGTAAGGATAGAAACAGGGCGGTAGTTGCCTGGGTCTAATTTACTGCCTTTTTTGTGCAGAGGGGTCACTCTCGCAATTTTGAAGTCCTTGGGGACGTGTCCCTGTTTTATAGAGAGGTTTATTATGTGTGTGATGACTGGGGTGATGGCGGCTGCTGAGTCTCTGAGGAATTTGGAGGGGATGTTGTATCAACCTTTCTAAAAGTTCTGTGGCTGTATTTTTGTTTTGTTTTGTAATGATTACTCTACATACAAATGGTATCTATAGCACCTTTATATTTATAAAGCAACCACCTAACTCCTCAAGAGACTGATCAACATTCTCTGCTGAACCCGAACATTCAATTTCCCTGTTTTCTCTTTGACGCTTCCTTTGCTGCCTGTGATGGGAGCAGACAGCAAAATCAATAAAGAAAACAATGATGGTTTGACTGACACAACTGTGATGAAATAGCTGGTTTTTTTATTGGTTTGTTTTGTTGGGGGTGTGTGGCAATATTGATACAAAATAATAACCCCTTTCACCCTGGAAAACCTCTTGTAGACAAATATGGGAGATCTATACTAGTTAAAGGAAGGATAGATAATGCTGAAATTACACTATTAAATGTGTACAAGCCACCTGAATCAGGATCTGACATTATAACCCAAATAATAGACTTGGATTATTTTAGAGGCAAGAGGGACATTGGTTTACGTTTCAGGGGTGATTTAAATTAGAGTTGTTCCGATACCGATACCAGTATCGGAAATGCCGCCGATACTGCCTAAAATGCTGGTATCGGCGAGTACCCTCTAATGCTGCGCTCCGATACCACGTAATTTATCAACAACACTGCGGTCTGTTGAGTGAGCATTATAAAACAAACGTGTGTTTAACCGACCGTGAATTAAAGTGTCAATGCTGTTTGTCATTTTAACAGCAGATACTTTCTTAAATGCCATCCTCCCGACAGAGCGGTGTTGACGGGGAGCTCAGATGGGTTCGCTTGGTGGTGTTATTAGCATTGAACAGCTAACCGAAAGCTAGCGTTAACTAACGTTAAAGGTTTAGCCATAACGTTACCTTGGCTAAAGTTGGGGCTATTCATAATCCAGCAATGGCTGCAGACCTGCAAGCAAAGTACAGCAAGTTGGCAAAGGAGTATTCCAACGTAAATCACATTTTCACCAGTAACATTAGTCTTTCCATCTGCCGGTAGCTCATGCTAGCTAACCTAGCTCACGTTAGGGTCACTTAACCACCTCGCGTACACAATTAATGACATGTTGCGGACAGCCATATCGGTGACAATGTTTAGCTTTTAGTGCCAAATGATAAGAGTCTGAGGCGGAGTCTCAAAAGAGAATGTTGAATATTTATTGTGCAAAAATCACAACAGAGCCTCTACTACTAACTGAACCGGAGCCTTCTGGTAGCAAGTGCAGCAACTAATAATGTCTGTGTGGATCATTGGAGTAGGGTATATCAGTGCTGCAGCCCCACTCATTGATTAATGATACTAATACATATAATCACCTGTTGTTGAATAAATACCATTACTTTCTAGTTATTACTAAAAAAAACAGTATATATAAAACAGTAGCTGTATATAAAAAAATAATAATAATACAATTATAATTTATATAATTCTTTTTAAATTTAAATTTTTTTTAATGTATGCACTGGTATCGGATCGGTATCGGCCAATACCCAAAGCTTAGGTATCAGAATCGGATCGGAAAGGAAAAAATGGTATCGGAACATCTCTAATTTAAATGTGATCATGAATCCTAAATTAGATCAACGTAATGTAAAACATGAAGCAGTGAAGGGCCCAGGAATCTTAAAGAGGGCAGAAATGGGTCTTATGTGTGGGGGAAACTACTCTACAGTTCATAATAAATAATCAAGACTAGGCTATTTCCTCATGTTTAAAACAGATTTAGAAAAGGTAGCAAAATGTCATATTGGTGCTTGATGAATTAAACTTGATGAATCATTGTGGTGTGGGAGGGGGCCGAATCATTAATTTGAGGTGAGATGATGCTTCATCCAAGTGAAAGAAAAAAAGGAACTACTAGTCACCTTAAATAGACTTAAAATGAACACAAAAAGAAAACAAATCCACACAGACGTTGAATAAAATAAGTAGAGTTAGGTAAAGGTAAATATTTTTTTATTATATTTATATTTATTTAACACAAACACTATGATACTGGACGAAGGGCACAGGAACTGCTAACATTTTGGTTGAAAGAACAAAGGCAAATGTACCCAAAAGTAAAGATAGTCATTCAGAAATGTTATCTAAAAGGGCAGTAATAGCTCATTAAATTGTAAACAATTAGACACCCCAGAGACACAAGACAAAATAAAGTTATAAAGTTAACCCAACCAATAAGAACAGAGGAATAACTGGCATAAAAGCCCTGGTAATTCATATAAGACGGTAAATACCCAACAGACTGTTCATTATATCAACCATCTCATTATTGAATGTTGACCATAAATTACTTACTTCAATTTGAGCAAAACAGACTAATAGAAATAATTCCTAATATTATAAATTCTGATCAATACAATAATATATGTGTATCAATAACCTGAATTACATGTGTAAATATTTTGCATATATGTAAGCCCTTTTCTCTCCTGGCTCTCCTATACAGACTGTACATGAGAAATGTAAATTTGTTTTCAAAAACCACTAATATTATTTAGTTTGAAACAGAACTTCTTTAACCAATCAAAATGACTATCTCTGAAGACCGCGGGTCTTCATTTGATTGCACCGACGTTAATGCAGAGCTATGGAGTTGAAATACAATTATAATTAGGAAGCATCAAAACATCCCTATTGCACTATTTATGACACACTAGGTATGTTTGTGTTGATCACATCATTACAGCTTCCTGAGCATGCATTTCAGTATGTGTCCTCATCAATTAAATTACACCTGACTCATTTGCACTTCGCTGTTCTAACAGGTGTGTGCTTTGCTGCAGAGTTAACTAGCAACAAAGAAAGTAAAGAAAAAAGAGACTCCTCGCCCACACAGCAGGCTAACTCTGAGTCTTAAGTCATTCACTGCTTTGATGTTGATATCAAAGAATTAAACAAGTAGCTTCCCCCACCTGTTTTGATCTACTCTCTCTCTCTCTCTCTCTCTCTCTCTCTCTCTCTCTCTCTCTCTCCAATCATTCGTTAAATAAATAGGGAAAAAATAAAATAAAAAAAAGGCTGAATCAGTGCAGTTGACACAAACAAAATCATCGGCTAGTATAACGAATAGTCAAATATTGGAATAACAGTGTCCATCCCTATAGCTCATACCCTGCCTACCGGTACCCGTACAGTAGGAGAGATGTGTACTTATGTAATGACATGTCATGGTGGTGTATTTCAATACGGGCTTGAGGTAAATCTCAAGGGATCAGTCATTTTGGTTATTTAAATAGGATTGATTCCAATGCCTAATGACATATGAGAAATGTGTGTACAATGTACCTAAAGTGATGCATCATAGAAGCCTCCCAACCTGATTCTATAGCACTAGCCACACTTAAAGGTAATCTTTTTGAGGACAAGAGACATTTTTCCAGTAAAAAATCTGCCTACCTTGGGAGCCACAACTTATGAAAACATGACTTATTAATTTAAAATGAGAATGATATGTTTAACAACAACGTTTTATTAATAGACTCCATTAATTCCAGGCTCTTTTTACAAATGACAAACAGTTGTGCTATGTTCAGACTGCCAGCCCAAATCCTTTTTTGTTGGCATATCCATATTGTAACCAGATTGACTTTAGGAAGTCTGGACGGCAAAAAACCACATGAAATGTGATTTCTGCTAATCTGATCCAAACCACATTTGGAGGTGGTTTGAAATGTGAATCCAATCGGATTTCTACAGATGCATCTCAGTCCGGACACACACCCGGCTGCTCATATGATTTCAAACTCTCTTTTGTGTCACTCACAACTAGGGCTGGGACTTTATTGCATTAATTTAATTTAAAAAAGTATGCATTTAATCGCATGCTGATTGTTCTTTATTCTGTAATAATGTTACCTTTCAGACTCATGCATGTACTATAAGTATAAAGTATAATACATCGCAAATAACTTTTTTTCTTAGTCTACAGCAGGAAGTGGGTACCCTGTGCAGCAGGAAGTGGGTACCCTGTACACAGCAGGAAGTGGGTACCCTGTGCAGCAGGAAGTGGGTGCCCTGTACAGCAGGAAGCAGAAGTTCTCTCAACAACGCGCTACTGTGTGTCTCCACTTTTCACACGTTGTCTGGAAGTACTGGATGCTGCATATTAAGAGTGCAGGTGTCAAACCGTGAGGGTGTTGAATGCAGCGGAGCGCTTGCATTGTCTCTCCCTGTGTCAGGAGGTGAGGACAGTAAAAGGTTTGTCAGCGGCGATGCGGAGGTAGACCATCTGTAAATAATTCAGCGGGGGGAGCTATGGACAGGCCTGGACGGTGGACCGGGTACCCAAACCAAGAGAGGACCGGATGTCAACAATGTAATACCTCTACAAGGGGGGGGGGGGGGGGGGGGGGGGGGGAAATATATTGTAGCACTCGTCCTCCTCTTTGTTGTCATGGTTATTAAGCTGACAGGTGACTATTACTCCAATCACATGATAAGCCTTGCCATGCAAACCAATTTGAAAATGCTTGGAAATCTCACGCAGGCATACAAAGTTGGCACACATGATACACATACTGTACAACCTTGACATTGACTTGCAATCATTATCCAACCCCTACACAAATCCTTACCTCTACGCGCCTAACCTTACAGTAGCCTCTTAGTAACCTTCACTGGACTACTCAAATTGACTTTGCTTGGTCAAACAAAAATTCTTTCTTAAATAGGTATCTGGAAGAGGAAGTGTGTTGATTGGGAGTATGTGTAAGATGTCAATTAAAAATAGAAGAAATTGTCTATATTATAATGGTATTTATTTAGTATATATATTATATATTTAGTTGTATATTTATATAAATGTATTTATATATAAATGTATTGGATTATATAGAGCAGGTGTAGGCAACCCTAGGCACGCGTGCCTGCATAGGCACGCGGGGGCATTTTCATAGGCACAGGGGGCAGCATTAAAAAAAAAAAAAAAAAAAAGATTATATATATATTTTTTTTGCTTTGAAATATTATAGTGAAATATTTTGCACTGTTGTCGCATTTATCTTGTTGAAATCCTCCCACAGGTTCTTTTTACTACCACATATTTAATTGAGACCCTTTATTTGTTTATTATTTCAATTTAGCTGGAAATACATTGCTACATCATTCAGTAACATTTGCAGAGCCTTATAACAAAAACATTATTACGGTCACTGTAACTGAGGGGTACAATTCCCTGACTGTATTACTAGATATGATACTTACTACCACTACCTTTGTACTTAATATTCGGCCACCCAGTACTCGGCATAAATATATTATGATGAACACTGTCACGTAGATGAAACGGATCCAACACAAATGTACGAATTAGAAATAGGTCTTTATTTCTACACAGCGATGGTGTGTAGAGCAAGCACTTAATCAAATCAATCACATTTATGAATGGGAATTAGTATGCACTTTTATGGCAAGAGTATTGGTCGGTATATCAATAGAGAATGTCCAATCTCTGAAGGCGCAGGTGGTACATATACGACCTGGAATAGTTAAGGAATAATAGCAATGATACTTTAATGATTATAGAACTGGATACACTAGGGGGGAATTCCGGTCGCTTGTAAGACAACTGGAGAAGGGGGGGGGGTAGAGTCTGGCTGTATCCGTCTGGCCGAGGGTATCCTGGGAGAACCCACGGTTGTGCGGCTCGGTGCCTCAGCGATCCTCGATCCACAGATGAAAGCAGTTGGACTCTCTGTGGGCCGGCTTCCTCCGGTCCACGATGGAGAGACGTGAAGCGACCTCGTCGTGTAGAGCGTCTCCTCACCTGTCGTCCTCTCCGGGGGGGGGGTTTCCAACACACGGCAGTGTTGGTCTTTATCCATAGAATAATCACTGTATACAAAGCATAATCCGTGCCTGGGAAGGCGGGCTGTCGTCGGTAGAATAATCCGGTATGCAGGTCCACTCGCTCGTCGGCTCTGGGGCTCCTCGGGTGCAGCCTCACATGGGGTCGGCCACCCTGGATAAGCAGCCAGTTCTCTGCCCGAAACGATGGGGTACTGACTACGATAGTATTCTCACCGCACGAAGCACTACATATGAATGGACTATTATTAGCTTAATAGACTACGTCCAACTCGACGATATAGTGCCAAATATGACTATTCAAATATTAATATACACGATGTCTCAATACCGATGGTAGGCCGAACTTGGCCTTACTCCCACACGTGGCGTCGCGGGGAGGCTTTACGTCTGTCACTCTATTGGAGGGTAAGAAACTGGACTAAAAAGGAAGTCCTACTTTAGTAGCGCAGTATATATACGCACTATGAACAAATAGTACCGTTAGTGGTGCGGTAGCCAGATTCCTACGCGGAACTAGGACTTGTTCGTACATGTTGAGCGGTACGTTTGAACTGGGTCTGGGGGGTATGGCAGCCTGGCACCAAGGTCTCGACCAATAGTAGAATGGAGACTATTATGGGATGTTCAGTAGGCTAGAATGGATATTCAATGCATATTGTACAAGGAATATACAAGGGATATCAGGGAATATTAGAGAATATACAAATACAATTAAATATATATATATAAATAAATATATATATTCGGTTTAATCTGGCCCTTCACAACAGCCACCCCCTGATTGGTCCCAGACCTAATCAGTTAAGCAGAGACAGATTAATCGCGTTGTCTAATTACACATAAGGGTTTGCTGTAGGGGTCAGTCAACTTCACAAAGTCATAGGGTTATAGGGTCATGGTCATCATCGATTGTGTCTGGGAGTCGGGGCAGTTCTATGAGCCTCGCCACGGGACGGGTGTAAGTGCGACCCTGGACAAGCACTTCAGCTGCTCGGACCTTGCCGTCGGCACCGGTGATCACTTTGCTTACGCGGCCGGCCGGCCACATAGCTCTGGGCAGTGATTGATCAATAATCATGACGACTGTTCCTTCTGTCAAATTGTCTCTCTCCTTTACCCACTTCTGGCGGGTCTGTAGAGACGGTAGGTAGTGCAGTAGGAATGTCCTTTGTTGTGCACTCTCTATGGTAGTGCAATCATCTATGTTGGGGTCTGCGGAGATAACAGTGCTCAATCCACAGAACACAAGCTTCTTATTCTCAGCCTCCTCCTGACTGGCTTCCCTCGGGATAGGCGTGGGCCACTCTCATTCCGGGAGCTTTAGGAATGCTGGGCCGTCACTGTAGACATTGCGACGGGTGAGGTCATCTAGGGGCATTCCCCGGGTGATGACGTCAGCTGGGTTCTGTTTTGTATCAACGTAGCGCCACTCTGTTTCTCCGGTTAACTCTTCGGTTAAGTCTTGAATCTCGGTGACTCTGACTCCCACGAAGACTTTGTACTTGCATGAGTCCGATTTGATCCAGGCGAGTACTGTCGTGGAATCTGACCACAGGATTGTTCTAGACACCGGTATGGTGAGCTCACGTTGGATGAGCGTGGCTAGGTGCGCTCCGGCTAGGGCTGCGCAGAGCTCTAGGCGTGGGATAGATTGTTGCTTGCGTGGGGCTATTCTCGAGCGGGCGAGGACAAATGCTGTGTAGATCTCTCCCCCCTCTTCTTGGGCCCGCAAGTAGGCTACTGATCCGTATGCGACCTCTGAGGCGTCACTGAAGACGTGTAAGTCCATTTTACATGTCTCTGGCCTCACCGTGGGTGGGAAGTAGCTTCGGCGCATATTAACGCCTGGGAGTGAGTGGAGCTCCATCTCCCACTCTCTCCAGGTGGATGCAAGGTGTGCGGGAATGGGGTCGTCCCAGCCCTGGTCCTTGTCCCACAATGCTCGTACAATCATTTTTGCCCTGGTGGTGTACGGTAGAATACATCCTAGCGGGTCATATTGTCGGGCGAGTGTTGTGTACACACTCCGTCTGGTGGTCGGCGCCACCGCCGGCCTTCCCTGCTCCGTAGTCAGGGGCTTGTGTCTGTAGTGAAGCGAATCTGTTTTGAATCGCCACACCAATCCCAGGGTCATCTCCTGGGCTTCTCCCGGGATTGTAGCCATCCAGGTCTCGCTGCTGGCTGCCTTGTCCTCGGAGGAGAGGCTGCGCAGTACTTGCGGATCGCTGCTGGCCCACTGCCTGAGATCAAAGCCGCCTTTGATCAATGAGGCGCAGAGTTTAATCAGGAGAGCCTCGGCTTCTTCCTGGGTTGAAAGGCTTTGTAGACAGTTGTCTACGTAGAAGCTGTTCTTTACGCTGTGTCGGACCTCTTCGTCCGCTGCTGGGTCCTCTGCTACATGTTTCTGTAGTGCAAATGTAGCACCGCAGGGGCTGCACGTCGTTCCGAAGGGGAGGACTTCCCATTGGTAGATGGCTGGGTGCTCATCTCCTGGCTTCTCTCTCCATAGGAACCGTAACAGGGGCTTGTCCTCCTCTACTAATCTCACCTGCAGGAACATTCCTTTAATGTCCCCGCTGATGGCCACCTTTTCCTGGCGGAAGCGGAGTAGAACGCCGAGTAGGGAGGGGCCGAGTGTGGGACCGGGCAGTAACTCTTTATTCAGATTTTGGGATCCGATCTGGTAGCTGCAGTTAAATACGATGCGGTCTTTACCGTTGTGATGGACCTTGTGGTGAGGCACGTACCACGATTCAGTGGTCTGGTCAGCCTCTTTAATGTCCATCTTTGTGACGTGTCCCGCTGTGATGAGCTTCTCAATCTCAGCGCGGTATACACTCTCTTGGGCGGGGTTCTTGGCTAAGCGCCGCTCCGTGTTCAGCAGGTACCGTTCTGTGGCGTCTGTCTTGGCGTGGAAAGTAGGCATTCCTTCTCGCCGCAGGAGTGGCGTGGCGTATCTCAACACGCCGTTGACCGGGACTCTCTTGGTCCCTGTCTCGAGGAGGTGAATGGCGTAAATGTCATCTTTAGAGCAAATGTCTTTCTTTCCGTTCTTAAAGGGCGTTTGTTCCAAGGTCCATAACCGCTTTACGTGTTGCAGGAGTGCGGTTTCTCCCTCTGTGACTCGGGAGTGGAGACATCTAGTGGCTGTACTTCGGTTGAGAGATTTGGCGAGCGGGCCTTGGAGAGTCCATCCCAAACGGGTCTCGACTGCTGCAGGACAGCCTCGGGGTCCGGTATGAACCCGGTCTATCGGGACAATGAGGTCTGCATGGTCGGAGCCTATCAACAGGGTCGGCATAGCATTGTCTATGAGCGGGATCGGTAACTTGCGCAGATGTGCATATTTCTCCATCAGCTTGGCGACGGGGTATGTGTACCGCGACAGTCCTATTTCTTGGCTGGTGAAAGCGTCTGTAATCTGGTACCGTCGCTCAGGCTGGCCGCTTGCTGCGATAGAGAATGAGACATTCTCGCCCTTTATCGTCTTCAAATCTCGTCTTATTGTCCGAATTGTCATTTGGGTTTCGCTTCCCCGCAGCCCTAGCTGGGCCGCAGCGGAGGCGAGCAGAAGGGTCTTCTCTGACCCGTCATCGAGGACGGCGTAAGTGTCCAGGACTTTATTCTGGTAGCTTAGTGTCACACGCACTACTTTTAGGAGTACTCGGGCTCCACTGCTGCTGGCGGGATCGATGTACATGACGCTCGCTTTGCTGCTGGATGGTGCGGGTGAAGGGCGCCGTCTGTTACTGTCGTGAAGTATGTCCAGATGGGCTCCATCGCACTTGGTGCACCTTTTCTTTAAGCGGCATTCGGCTGCCATGTGTGAGCGCGCACAGCGAAAACAGCGCTTGTTGGACTTTATCCATTGACTTGCTTCCTCCGCGTTCAGCTTGGGGAAGGAGTCACATTGCGCTAGCCAGTGTTCTTTCTCACAGTAGGGGCACACTATCTTCCACTTCTCCGTTCTGGAGGGGGTACTGTGGCTCCTGCTGCTCGGTACTGACTCCGATTGGTGCATCACAGTCACCGATCTTCTTCCATCATTTAGTCGTCTGGTTCCTTCTCTGGAGCCAGGGGTGCTCCGTCCGAATGTATCTAGCCGTAGGCTGCTGACTTCTCTCGCCAGGAAGTCTGCTAGATCGAGGAGGTTCGGTTCGGGGCCATTCGGGTCTCGGTGGTCTCTCTGCCGCCTAAAACGCTCCTGTCGAGCGGGCGGCAGCTTCTCCAAGATCCTTTCCACATTTGAGTTGGCGTAAAGTTCATGCCTCCCCTTCTCTCTCTGCGCTCCCAACATCCCTACCAGGGACTGCACTCTGATGGACAGGTCGTCCAGTGCTCGATTGTCTATTGCTGGGGGTAAGCGGTCGATGTGTCGGATCTCCTGGATCACGTAATCCCATATGCGCCCATACCTCTGGTCCAATGCTACCAGCGCTGCTGTGTATGGGGTGGTGGAAGTCGCGTAGGCGAGCGCTATATTATGTGCGCGGGGTACCTTTAAGTGCTTCAGTAGGATGGCGTATTTATGGCGTTCATCCAATACATCCACCAACATGGTCTCCAGACACATGCGGAGTTCTGTATACTGGGCCCGGTTCTCTTGGGTGAAGTCGGGTACCATAGGCGTGCCAATGTATGACGCTGACTGTGGATACATCGGCGAGCGTTGGGGGAGAGGCCTCCTAGGCGAGTCTCCTCCCGCTCCTTGGTATGGGCTGGTACCGGCAGTGTACCATGGCCCGCTTGTCCAGGTGCTGTTCCTCGGTGCGGGTCGTGCATCGTGCTCACCCGGGTATAGAGTCGGGGGTCTGTAGCGCAGCTCCGCGGGAGTATAGCCTGGGCTGTCGTCGGGCGTGGTTCTCCTCCTCTTCCTCTTCGTCTTCAGTTAGGTCATCCAGTGCTTGTAGTCTCTGGTTTAGCCTCTCCACAGGATATGCTGCTCCTTCCCGGTTGCTAGGTCTCGCTTGGACCGGTGGGGGGAGGTGGTCTGTGGGGGGTATAGACCTCGTCTGTTGGTCAAGTTCAGGGTTGTTTACTCGGCTAGGGGATGCCGCCCTGGAGGTGTGTCTAGACGAGTTCCTGGAGCCTCTGGCGGAGGGAGAGGGTGTTGTCCGTCTGATCAGCTGTTCTATTAGTTGCGCTTGCTGTCTGTCGCGCTCTGCGTCCCGTAGAGCACCAGCAGCTGCTCGCTGGCTGTCTGCTCGGTCTCGGGCCACATTCTCTTCCCTCTGAATGCGTCTTATTTCTATGCTCTTCTTCGCTCCGCTGCTGGATCTGCAGTCGGTCGCGTTCAGCAGCGGCGTTCAGGCTGATGAGGAAGGCCTGCTGTAGGGTCCTCTCTGCCTCGCTGGGAGAAGGCGGTTGTATAGGGGAGCCTTCCCTCGGGGTACTCCTTGCGGAGCCTTGGAGCTCTATCTCCACGGTGCTCTCCCCGTCTTCTTCCGTGCCGAGTTCTCTCTCGGTAGCGTTGTATTCCTCCCGGGACTCATCGGGGACTACTTCTTCAGTACTGGCGGGGTGTGAAGTCATATCTGGTTCCCACTGGTCCCCACCGTGAACTTGGTCAGTTACATTAGAACCCGTAGGGGCCTCTATGGTCGGGGTAGTCTGGGCGTTGGGGTTAGACATACTTTTACTTTCTAGTTTTACCGCGTTTACTGTTAGTAGAAGACTAGGTTGTTGACTGACAGCGTAAGCCTCTAAGTACTGAGGGAGCCGTCGTTCGCGCTGCGGGCGTTGGTTAGGAGGATCGTTTCGTGGAGTGTTCATCATAGGCCATTTCAATATTAATAACACTATATTAATATTACACTAATTACCATCCGGCTCGAAGGACCAATTGTAACTGAGGGGTACAATTCCCTGACTGTATTACTAGATATGATACTTACTACCACTACCTTTGTACTTAATATTCGGCCACCCAGTACTCGGCATAAATATATTATGATGAACACTGTCACGTAGATGAAACGGATCCAACACAAATGTACAAATTAGAAATAGGTATTTATTTCTACACAGCGATGGTGTGTAGAGCAAGCACTTAATCAAATCAATCACATTTATGAATGGGAATTAGTATGCACTTTTATGGCAAGAGTATTCGTCGGTATATCAATAGAGAATGTCCAATCTCTGAAGGCGCAGGTGGTACATATACGACCTGGAATAGTTAAGGAATAATAGCAATGATACTTTAATGATTATAGAACTGGATACACTAGGGGGGAATTCCGGTCGCTTGTAAGACAACTGGAGAAGGGGGGGGGGGGGGGGGTAGAGTCTGGCTGTATCCGTCTGGCCGAGGGTATCCTGGGAGAACCCACGGTTGTGCGGCTCGGTGCCTCAGCGATCCTCGATCCACAGATGAAAGCAGTTGCACTCTCTGTGGGCCGGCTTCCTCCGGTCCACGATGGAGAGACGTGAAGCGACCTCGTCGTGTAGAGCGTCTCCTCACCTGTCGTCCTCTCCGGGGGGGGGGTTTCCAACACACGGCAGTGTTGGTCTTTAGAATAATAGAATAATCACTGTATACAAAGCATAATCCGTGCCTGGGAAGGCGGGCTGTCGTCGGTAGAATAATCCGGTATGCAGGTCCACTCGCTCGTCGGCTCTGGGGCTCCTCGGGTGCAGCCTCACATGGGGTCGGCCACCCTGGATAAGCAGCCAGTTCTCTGCCCGAAACGATGGGGTACTGACTACGATAGTATTCTCACCGCACGAAGCACTACATATGAATAGACTATTATTAGCTTAATAGACTACGTCCAACTCGACGATATAGTGCCAAATATGACTATTCAAATATTAATATACACGATGTCTCAATACCGATGGTAGGCCGAACTTGGCCTTACTCCCACACGTGGCGTCGCGGGGAGGCTTTACGTCTGTCACTCTATTGGAGGGTAAGAAACTGGACTAAAAAGGAAGTCCTACTTTAGTAGCGCAGTATATATACGCACTATGAACAAATAGTACCGTTAGTGGTGCGGTAGCCAGATTCCTACGCGGAACTAGGACTTGTTCGTACATGTTGAGCGGTACGTTTGAACTGGGTCTGGGGGGTATGGCAGCCTGGCACCAAGGTCTCGACCAATAGTAGAATGGAGACTATTATGGGATGTTCAGTAGGCTAGAATGGATATTCAATGCATATTGTACAAGGAATATACAAGGGATATCAGGGAATATTAGAGAATATACAAATACAATTAAATATATATATATAAATAAATATATATATTCGGTTTAATCTGGCCCTTCACAACAGTCACCATTGTGACCAGTGGGATTAATCAACTAATTCTATTATTTATTTTTCTATTTCATTGAACATTGCACATGTTAAAAGCCATTTTTTTTACTCAAAATGTGAGTATTACCAAGTCAACTTGTGTTCTTAAAACAATGACAATAAACATAGTTTTATTAGGTTGAAATAATGTGGTTGTGTACTTATTTTTCTGTTAACTTATTATGGATTGAAAACTGAAAACCTTAATGCACAGTAACTGAACTCAATATTTTGCGATCAATTAAAACTTATTTACACGATATACCTCACATTCACCCTCCATTCACATCCTGGTGTTCTCCTGGTGTTCTCCATTAGGCCTGTAGGTGGAGCTATGACAGCACACGTACAGTACACACACTGATGGTATGTGATGTGTCCAAAAATGAATGGGCAAATGTGAGTGAAATGGTCGCACTGTATGCAGCTGTTTGTCTGCATTGCACCCCCCCCCCCCCCCCCAACTCAGATTTAGCGTTGATACAACCATCATAATAATATTGTTAATAATAACAATAACAATAATGATGTAATAATGTAAAAATTATCATTAAAAAGACCTGATGATGAGAAAAAAAATTACGATGCATGGAATATTGTTGAGGCACACTAGTTACAACTATATTTCAAACAGGCACTCCATGTCAAAAAGGTTGCTGACCCCTGAGATACAGCGTTTATACATAGAATTAACAATAGAATAAAGTTATATAAGTTTGTGATGAATAGTGAAAACGGGGTAGGAAAAAAATATTTATATTTCGTGCTACTCCTTTTTTGAACAGGGTACACTATGATTTGTTTATCTGTTTCTCTTTTTGTTGTCTTTTTTATTATCTTTTGTAACAGATATATTTTAGTTTTTATACTTAATAAACATCTTCAAAATAATTGTAGCTTTCCTCGGTCAAACGAGCGTAGCTTTCCTTGGTCAAACGAGCATAGCTTTCCTTGGTCAAACGAGCATAGCTTTCCTCGGTCAAGCTAGTAACATCAGGTAGTTTAATACATTTCTCGCCCCATTCTCTGGCTCGCCTGTCATGAGAGGCCCAGAAAAACACTCATTTTCCATCTTCAACAACATGACATAATGTGTTCATAGGGGCTCGCAGCGAACCCCATCACACCCAGTACTTCATGCATTGCACTAGGGCTGACCCCGATTAGTCAAATAGTCGACTAATCGATCGAAAGGAGCTGTAGTCGACTGCCAACCTCTTAATCGAATATATATATATATATTTTTATTTTATTTTTTTTTGCACCAGTCGACTATCGGCACGTTTCGGCCAATCAAAGTCAACTATACAAATCCTTAGTCTGGGACAGGCCTACATTGCACTCAATCACACAATTCAGACACAAGCACACGTTCACATAATTCAAATAACTGTTATGCCTAATGTAACACCCAGTGGCATTCCCGTTACCAAGGTGTTTAATTTTAGTTGGACAGGTTTCTTTTTCTAATTCAGTGAATGTAGCAGTGCGTACATGAATAGAGATTTTTGTGTTGAAGGGTATTAATAATCCACGTCGGAGGCATCTATTGTCCCTTTGCTGTGCTGTCTGTGCATACTAATAGACCACAGCCAGAGCTGTAACAATACACTTACAGTATGACAATACACACGCAGCGAGCTTCACACTTGCACCTGTATCCCGCAGCTCTTAGACTTGGCACACAGAGGACACGATGACAGCAATGAACCCACGAGGAGAGGGGAGCGAGGCACCGGAGATATATTTAGGGACGTCCACGGCTTCTGATTTCGGAGCCGTGGCCAATCAGTATTGTTCTACTTCCTCATTTAGCCTCTCGGCTGTGCGGCGTGTTAAGTCTGGTGGACTTTGAAGGCAGAAAAAGAGAGGATATGGCCCGGGATTAGTTTAACGTTACTAATGAACTAGCGACAAGAGGAACTTTCTGTCTAAAGGCATTGGGCGTCTCAGCCTCGTTCATTAGCACCGACGTTTCTCTGGCTTCTCCAAGAACGGACCGTCCCCGGACCCCGTGAGCCGCTGTCCGCCCCGGCCATTAGGTAGGATGGATTTAGCTCAACCAACAGTATGGCCCATTAGCGGTGGAGGTCTATAGGCAGTGTCCGTCCCGGCAGGGGTGGAAATAACTCGGCCCTGTGAGACCAGTAAACTGAAGGTCAGTTTAATGTACTGGCATATTTGCAAGTATTAAAAATGCACATTCAAAAATACTGTCAAAAATACACTTATAATCAGGGTCAACATGCCATAAAGGCCATTATACATGCACTGACATACTATACCAGACAAAATGTACACGCTGCCAATAGAACGGTAAACAAGGCAGCGCTGGCAGACCACACTGTGTTAAAAATGTGTATAAAATTATAGAAATGACAGAAGCATACTCCAGGTTGCCAGTAAGCTACTGTAATACAATTTCCAGTATCATATTTACAGTGAGACATCTCCAATTTAAAGGTGCTATAGATAACATTCAGCCACTAGGTGTCCCACTAGAGCACCAGCGTGTAATTTATCCAATCGGGTGCATTCCACATGGAGAAATGGGAATTAGGGAGGGGATACATGCACGGACACATAACAACATTCATAAAAGCTCTGTGGATATATATATATATATATATATATATATATATATATATATATATATATATATATATATATTTTTTTTTTATTATTATTATTATTTAAATGATCTACATGATAAAATGTTATAGCACCTTTAAGCAATGCAGCAGCGTCTTACAAAACAACAAGAAGACACCATGTGGTAACAGTACAGTCATCCGCTCTAGTGTGCTGTGGGCTTCTGCGTTGTGTGGGGGTTACTCGAGGTCTTTCGGAGAGAGAGAGAGAGAGAGAGAGAGCATGTCTCCTCATGGCCATTATTCTCTTCCAGGCGTAAAAAATTAGTCCAAACTCTTATCAACATCCTACACATGATTTATTCAATGAATGATCCATCCGTCGCTCGATATCCAATTAAGATAGCAGCTGGATGATGGGCCTGGGTGTTTTGAATGGTGTTATGTGACTGACCTCAGCCGCGGGGATTTAGCCCTGTGTCCAGCTGAGCGCAGTTAACTCTTTTTTCTGTGGTGGTTGTGTTGCCGCGTAGCTGTTCCTAACATGATAGGTGGAACAACTTCAGTGTTAACCCCCCCCCCCCCCATCCCGTTCCGTCCATGTCCTAAATCACACTATCTCCACACATTCAGACACGCCATATTTTGTCTGATTGTGTTGATAAACCAGGGAGAACATAAAGCACCTGCTTGTGAAGAGTCAGTGTTACTATGGGATGTGTGTGTGTGTGTGTGTGTGTGTGTGTGTGTGTGTGTGTGTGTGTGTGTGTGTGTGTGTGTGTGTGTGTGTGTGTGTGTGTGTGTGTGTGTGTGTGTGTGTGTGTGTGTGTGTGTGTGTGTGTGTGTGTGTGTGTGTGTGTGTGTGCGCGCACATGCACATGCACGTGTGGGTAGAGAGATGTGGCATGGTTTGAATCTCTTTGTGGCATTGTGTCTCAATCAAACAGATATGTATGACACAGCTGGTTTAGCTGTTAATCGGTGAAATGAGTCCTCTGTAATTGGCGGTTTGCCACATGCTGCTGGCATCGACTAATGTCGAACCGAATTCTTATCTATTGTGCCAAAAGCTAAAATATGCATCTAGGTTTTATGATTTCAAAACTTTCTAATTGCCACATGTCTGTGTGTTTCCAGTACTATTCCAATGCGACGGACCCTCAGCGGGAGGCAGGGATTTATACCAGCCGCCAGCCAAGTTCTGGTAAAACGATGGTGTTGGTTAGAGTTCATCTGTGAGCCTCTCTAGCAGAGCTGCCATTCAGAGTTGTATTTATTCCTCCCCTCTTATTCTGAAGAGTTGGCTTTGTAAAACGGTGGCTCAGAAACACAGCTGAGCCTGAAAGGTAGGACTGACGTTGTGATTGTAGCAGAACAGAGCTCTGATGCACAAGGTTAACAGGATGTTGGAACGTGTTAAATACTTTCCACTCTGTTTCTATTATACTTCATCTATTATACGTGATATACTTCATCATATCATATATTTAGCATTTTTGCATTTTTGTAAATGATATATTAGATTCGATTTAGATGATTGTATTATTAGATTATATATTGCATATATTTAGCATTTTACCATTTCGTTTTTTTTTTTAGATTAGATTTAGATTATATATTGTAACTATTTATTGTAGGGCAAATATAACTGAGAGGGCATACATACCCTCATCTTGCACCGTGTTGCCCATATGCACATGTCCAGAGTTAATTATATTGATTTGTTATATTGTTTACACTGCTTTTTTATTCTATTTATTTTTACTTCTCCACTGTACTATAATTATGTCACATGTACCATGTATTCTACTACCTGTACCCCCCCCCCCCCCATGCTGCTATGATGCCTGAATTTCCCCCAAGGGGATCAATAAAGGAATATCTTATCTTATCTATTGTCTACACTTTTTGGATTCCACTGTGGAGCCACTGTGCCCCTAAAATAAAGAAAATAAAAGTTGTCTGCCTGATCCCAATAATAACACGCCAGTGTTCATCTTTCTGTGGCACCAGATTCGCTATGCTCCTGACCTCTCTGGAGG
>NW_028172986.1:0-47587 GCF_963971535.1 Notolepis coatsorum
CCTCCTCCCTCCCTCTCCCTTTCGCCCCTCTCCCTCTCACCTCCCCCCTCTTTCACTCTCTCTCTCTCTTACCCCCCCCTCTCGCTCGCTCCCCTCATTTCAACACCGCCTCTCTTCCATGTACTTCCCCCCCTCGGCCCCCCCCCCCCGAAACGCTTCTCTTTCTCTCCTAGGTTAGGGCCTGTATATAGGGTTTTTTATGGGTTTCAAACGCGGTGTAGTGCTGGGTATATTGTTTATTGCTGTTTACTGTAAGGTTTCAAAGGCGGTAGGCTGAGTTTGGGACTTATTGTGCGTATGTTGTTGTTCCATATTCAGTTTTATTGTTATTTTTAGGGAATTTCTAGTGCTGGCAGTGGTATTG
The DNA here is from genome assembly GCF_963971535.1 of Notolepis coatsorum. Classification (NCBI taxonomy): domain Eukaryota; kingdom Metazoa; phylum Chordata; class Actinopteri; order Aulopiformes; family Paralepididae; genus Notolepis; species Notolepis coatsorum. Next base: position 365 of record NW_028172986.1, read on the forward strand.
CCTGCGTTGGCGCTACGCTTTGTTCGACGAGGCGCTCGTACTTCTTTCCTTACATTTGGACGGGCCCCGGCTGGGGCTCCGTTCCAGTTCATGTTGGTGGGCCGTAAGTAGGAGCATAATTACGCTACTCGGCTGCGCCTGCGATGGGGGTGTGGGTAGACAGTTCGTCGTGGCTCACTGTCTGCCTCCACGCCTTGTGCGCTGTGTGCAACTCGTCGGTGCTCGTTGTCACACTGCGCACATTTTTCATTTTACCAGGGGTACGGGGACTGCTAAACGTCGTGGCGGGGGTGGGCTCGCTGTCTGCCACCGCGCATTAACAGGGGTGCGCTATGCGTGCACTCGTCAAAGGCTCGCTGCCACACTACGCGCGTCGAATTATATTGTGTGTGGATATTTGGGTGACTGGTTACGGTGGTTGAGTGAGGTTGTGAGTGGAATAATTTTTGGATATCCTTGAGTTGGGGGCCCGGGGTGTCGCGTTCCAGGTTCGAAACTGGGGGTGGTGCCGTGGGCCGCAGGACGAGTTGGCCAGTGGAATCTCATTGGTCGGCAGGATTTTCAATATGGGGATGGTGTCGCCACCTGTGGTTATGAACGGGTTGTGTGACACTGTTCTAAGTGCACGGGGACTTCAGTGACATAAGGCACTGAAAATTGATTTCTGTTCCCGTGAGAAGAGCGTTATTTTAACACCTAAAGGGTTAGGTGTTACGGGGGATATATAATAACTGTGTGAGAGATTGTGAATGGAAAATATGTGTGTTACTGATATGTGTAATGTAATATGAGCGAAATACATACTAGGCCTTCACGGACAGAAATAAATATAGTTACACATACACATAGTCATTGGCAAAGAACGATTAGAGTAAAAGTGAGATTATTCACCTAAATTACAATGTCCGATACAGATGTTTAGAAATGATAGGCTGTAAATAACGACTTTCTGATTGACCACCATCTCAGGAAACAGCTGATGGAAAATAAGTTCCCTGGAGTGGTATTAAGGAGGATCTTGACAACAGGATTGAGAATCTGGGTTTCCAATGGAGACAACTGGAAAAAAGATTAAGGCGGTGTCATTGATAAATCAAAAACGAAAATTACACAAATGCTCTCATATGATCATAGTCTAGGAGATGCCCGACATTCCATGCTTAAAGACAAATGATGGATTGTGAATGGCAAATGTCACTGATAATTAAGTGTATTTTTTGCTTCTCTCTTTTCACAGCTGCTCCAGGACGGATGGCCGGCGCTGACAATTCCGAACCCCAACAGGGAAATCGAAGAGACTGTTGACAGTCAGGGGGTATAGTATCACAAGACCGAGATTATCAATTCCTGTTTACACCAATATAGAAGTGTGAGTGAAATTAGCTCAAGTTTGGTAAAAATAGTTTGAGTACAGAGAAACTTGCTTTCCAAACGGTGACGTTACGAGTGATTGAAGGAAAGGTGAGAATGGAAAATACACAGATAGGGGCAACCGGAGGGTTAGATGCACTGACCATAGAAAGGGTAGACAATCTGTCTATTTCAACGACTGGAGATGTCACAATAAAAGTGACGAAAAGATGGCCAAAGATATTCAGGCCATTACAGAACCTTGTAGTTGAAGGAGGCCGGTGTAGAATGCGTACCCAAATCAAGATAATGCCGATAACCTCTGCAGACATTACATTGACCGAATTGGACGTTGACTTGATTGACTGGAATTTGATCGACTCCCCTCTAGTGTCCAGTGAGACGGAGGGACTGGAAATAATGTCTTTTACTCCGCCACAGGGAGTCGTTGCAGCAAGCGACCCAGAGACAGCTGTATTCCACGCTGAAGTGTCCGTTGCAGATGACTGCCAGTTACAGACGTGCCTCCCTCTCGAAGATCACCTAGCCGAGGCTAGACGGGTAGTGGACTATCTCCAAGGCCTACTCCAGCCCACACAGCCCGGAGGGGAGACGGGTTCCAATCGCCTCTCTCCCTCTCCCTCTGGAGAACCAGATGGCCAGAGACAGGCCCAGTTGGGGCCACAAGGGGGTCCCGTGCCGGGACAACAACTAACCCCAATAGGGCCACCCACGAGGTGGCAACCACGAGGAAAAGGTGTAGGCAAAGGCGGGAATCCGATTGGCTACCGTGTGCGGCAGGTGCACTGTTGGACGTGTGGGACCCTCGGACACATTGCTCGGAACTGTGCAGAGCAGGACCATATATCCCCAACAGGGCGTGTTTGTGCAGGAACAGGTGGCGGGCCCCTCCCAACCACGGGCCCCTCTCAAGGAACTGTGACTGGACCAAATAGGTACGTGGCTTTCTCCTCCGAACAGGCTCCAGGGAACCATGGCGATGATGGCACACCACCAGGACGTGTTCTGGGCCCGATGACCCTAGGGTCATCCGGTCACAGGCAACTGACCCACCGGGTCCCACAACCCGGGGGAGACCGCCAGTGTTGTTGGGGCTGTGGAGTGAAAGGTCATTTTCAAAGGTCATGTCTGCAGAGGCCACCGGCAGAATAAAAATATATGCAACTGACTAGGGTAGAGGTGGGATATATTGAATGATAAAATATGCTCCTAAATTAGATTAGAATGAAAAGTAAATAGAGGTGTTAGGTGATTAGATTATGAATGAAAGTTACTAAAAACGAATGTATGGGTGACTGACAAATGCATGAACTAATCAGACTAACAAGAGGTCAAATTATGTTAAACAGTTAATCGATATTAGACAGTGTGATGATGTGACACTGCGGCAGCTAGTGATCAGTAAATTATCCATGCTCGGTCAACATTCAGATTGATCAAGAGGTGGACTGCATGATTAAGAAATTGAAAAGACTCATAGTTGTTTCTAGTATTTTATAGTATTGATAGAAGCATATTAACAGTTATGAGCAATAGGATAGGTGTTTGTTTACTTTTATTTTTACTTCTCGTTTCTAGTGTGATATGAGCAATTCCTGACTTAGGCCGGGAGTGTACATTTCGTTTATTCATTTGATTTCCCTTTTTATTACTTAGTTAAAAATGAGCTAGAAAGCTCACAAGTTTGGTTTATTTTTTCATTTATTGATTTGGCAGCGTTTTCTTTGTGTTTTGTTTTCTGTTTTCTTTCTTTCTGTATTTTTTCTTAGGATACCTGGCAAGCTGGGAGTGATCTCGACACATCAGGACGGGGTAGTATATGTCTGTAAAATGGACTGGGAACAAAGTGAAGGAACATGAGCTAGTTATGGATTTTTGTTCTCCGCCCATTGAATACCCTGTTTTAGGGGCTGGGGGTGTGTCGTGGTTGGTGATAGTGTTGGGAAGCATGATTCTCTGTACATTATTGAAGCTCAATAGGTTTGGTCGCTATTGGCCAAATTAGTCTTGTGTAGGGTGTGAACATGTGCAATTGATGATTGGCTTGTGATGTGGAAGATGTGTGTTTAAGGCGGACTGTGATTGTTGCCATACACACAGGTTACTGGGAGAATGGATGTCAGTGCTGTCCGGTCCGGGATGCAGCTGTCCGAAAGCAGAAGAAGACGGTAACGATGTTTTCATGTGTATTTCACATCGAGAGGTGGAGAGTATACTGTTTTGACAGCATAATATAATGAGAGCCATGTGAATTTTTCAGAATTTTGAAATTTAATGATCTAGAAGCCATGAAATATATAGATAAATGATTTGGAAAAGAAAGTTGTCAAAGCTCAGACCAGTAAAGAGAGTCTGAGGGATGGAAAATTATGGATTCTCAATCAATTGTTGTGGTAGAAGTGATCCCCACTGTGCCCCGGAGCGATATATATATTCACTACAGGATACGGAGGGGAGAGGACACTGGCTAGTGTCTACCCAGCGGTTCCATGGGGAACCACAACACTGCGGAGAACCAGGAGACGCCTACATCTCGGGCCGGGAGAGTCTTGGCCAACGCAGTGACCGAGTCTTGAGGCTTCAGAGGGAAACGACAGACAACCAACGAGGAGACAGGCAGCTAGGCCTCAGCAACAACTCCGGCTGTCAACAGAAGCAAGGCCTCAACTATTGACCAGGGGGTCAACAAGCGAAGGGGGGGAGCTGCTATCGCCCCTATCGACCACCAGGTCGTCTAAGGAGGGGAGGAGAAACAAACCTCTTCCACTGATCCGAGGGTCAACCAGCGAAGGGGTCGAGCAGCCAGCAACGACCTCCCCATCGCTGTGAAGAATAGAAGATACTACAGCAGGGGGCTCTACCCCCTAAGAGAGGATCTCCACGAGTCAAGATGTGCTTGACAGAAGATGGGGTGTATTAGAAAGGCAATTTGCTTTCTGAGTTGCACCCAGCAGTCGTGATATTGCACCAGCTCTGAGCAATAAAGAGGAGGCAGGGTCAAATCTAGAAAACATGGACCCCCCTCCTCAAATGCTCTATTGATCTTGGTACGAGAACAAGTATTAAAGACTGCACATGATCACAAAAACTGAAATGGCTAATTTGAATTTTAGGATCTGAGTGTGGCAAACCATATATATGTTATCCTAATATGATTTAAAATGTCTTAAGTGTTATCTAGATAGTAGTGTGTAGAGATTGATATCTATGTTTGACATATTAAGGATAGGTAAACTATCCGAGTGGGGAACTGTAGTAAATTCCCAAACATAGACTCATGATTAACTAATGTGTGGAAATATTTAGGCCTCAAAACAATAATTCATAGATTTGTGTGTGTGGGGTTACATAAGACTGATTGTGCAAATGCCCTCCTGGGGTGACAATGGCATAGTGGCAGCTGGGGTAAGACTACTCCCTTTAGGGGGTAGATCAAACAAAGACAAAAGGTCACGCAGACATGTTATCTCGCTGGAGTATCCTGTCACACACACAGACACTTACATACTCACACACACACATACACTCACACACACAATTTCACATACACATCCACACACACACACAGTGATCAAAGCGCCCATGCTGCTTACGGCCTGGGGACACAGACAGACACACACACATACACTCACACACACATTTTCGAATACACATCCACACACACACACTCACACACACATAGTCACACACTCACACATACATACACATCCACACACACACACACACACACTCACACACACACACACACACACACATTCACACACACACACACACACACACACACACACACACACACACACACTCACACAGAAGATCTCCAAACTAACTATTTCCTGGTATATTGTTAAAATAGTAATTTGAATAAGTAAGTTAAAATATAATTAGTGTTTGGTCATACTAAAATGTCTACAATTAGTTAATGTGTCTGTGCTATTTTCAATAAATGTTCAATATGAAATGTATTCTATTAAGCTAACAGAATGATTAGATTTGTTAGATATATGTTCTGAAAGTCAAACAGACTTAGTAATAAAGCTGTGTTTAGGTAATCAATATATTTTGAGGTTCATCAAAGTATTAACAAGTCAAGTAATGTGTTTAAGTAAAATTATAGGTTAGATATTATAGGTTAGATATTCTCTGGGTAACTGTGAAGAGGGTTTGGCCTATAAGCCAAACCCCTATTTTCAAATACCAGCTTAGCCGGTTTGTGATTGGGGCAGGAATGTGATGATGTCATCAACTCCGAGACACGGCCTTGGGCTATAAGATGGGTGTGTGATGTGGGGAGAGGGACTCAAGGAAACAACAGAAGAACACTCTGAACAACAACCAACAACCCACAAGGACAAGACCTCACCCACCATCTCCACCATCAACCCCAAGGAGGCCAAGGCAGAACGAGAACAAAAGGACTTTTTGGAGGGAAAACCAACCTCTTTGTTTTGTCAGCCAAGACAACACAAAGACCAGCAACAACTTATCAATTATCATTCTTTATACTGTACTATTAGGCTGGTTGTATCATCTTACGGCATAGTGTTTGTGATCAACAACCATAGCATCTTCTTATTGTAATTTGTATACATTCTTAAACTTTGATTAAACAACTGTTAAACTATCTTTCCTCCTTAATTCCTTCTGCCTTTCGGCCTGCTCAGTCAGTTTGAAGAGAAGTGATTCCCAGCTTTAAGGTTTTAATCACAACGCAGAGTACTAAGGCCAACAGGTTCTGAAGCAGAGCAGAACCGAAACAGCTTGGGAATCCACTTCATTAACACCCCCAAGTCTGTCACAATATATACTGTTTTACATTTAACTCCTGGTTGAAGTGTTTGTTTCAGACTTTTGGTGATACAATATGTAAATATATGACTTATGGCTATAACACATAACATACATTATGTACCTTTTTTTCTGTGGTCGTTCGTTTTTAGTACTTTATTTACGTCTTCTGATGAGGCTGTTTTCTTCTCAATTTTGACTAATTATAAACATCTCTCTCCCCTTGGTCCAACGTCTCACTCCTCCACCCTGTCCCTCCACACCCTCTCTCTCTCCCCTCGGTCCAACGTCTCACTCCTCCACCCTGTCCCTCCACACCCTCTCTCTCTCCCCTCAGTCCAACATCTCACTCCTCCACCCTGTCCCTCCACACCCTCTCTCTCTCCCCTCAGTCCAACGTCTCACTCCTCCACCCTGTCCCTCCACACCCTCTCTCTCTCCCCTCAGTCCAACGTCTCACTCCTCCACCCCTCTCACTCTCCCCTTTCAGTCCAATGTCTCTCTTTTCTTCTCTTTTTTTTTTAAGCTTTATTTTTTAGCGTTTATCGCTTTTCTGGTCAAGCATGACCGACAGAAACAGGTTGAAACGGGATGAAGAGCAGGGGAAGACCTTCTGAGAAAATACGGCGGGTCCGGGAATCGAACTTGTGTACCCCAGATCGGTGACGAGCGCGGTTTTCCCCGACGCAGAAATAGCGCCGAGATATGCGGTGATCTACGGGAGCTCCCCCTCTTTTCTTCTCTTAACCCCTCCCACCTCTTCCCCTTTTTAATCCTGACCTTTAAATACGCTGTTACAGTAGGTTGTGTTTGTTTTTTATCCCTCTTTAGACACAAACAAAACCTGAAAAGGCCTGTGGGCTTCTGTCCACAATCTTACGATCAATGTGTCCTGACATTTAGAGAGGGAGGGACGTGAGGACAAAGGGAGAAAAGGTAGAGAGAGTGCATCTGGTTGTGTGTGTCTATGGTGGCTAGTTGGTGAGTGTGTTTGCAATGTGTGTTGAAAGACTTTTGGACCCCTAGCCCTGTTTTGTACTCATCCATCCTTTCTCAGCGCAATCCATGCAAACACTTCAATATACTGGGGAAAAAACTCTGTACCACGATGTCCCCCTTGCCTACACGCTAGGTTATTTTACCCACACTGTACTATGAACTCTGAACTATACTCAATTTTGACCTGCCCACTGCCTTCACTGTCTACAACTGCCTTCCACTGTAATCATAACTACCTACCTCAAACTATAGTCTACCACAGGGGTAGGCAACCCTAGGCACGCGTGCCTGCATAGGCACACAGGGGCATTTGCATAGGCACAGGGGGCAGCAGTAAAAAAAAAGATATATTTCTTTTGCTTTGAAATATTATAGTGAAATATTTTGCACTGTTGTCGCATTTATCTTGTTGAAATCCTCCCACAGGTTCTTTTTACTACCACATATTTAATTGAGACTTTTTATTTGTTTATTATTTCAATTTAGCTGGAAATACATTGCTACATTATTCAGTAACATTTGCAGAGCCTTATAACAAAAACATTATTACGGTCACCATTGTGACCAGTGGGATTAATCAACAAATTTTATTATTTATTTTTCTATTTCATTGAACATTGCACATGTTAAAAGCCATTTTTTACCAAGTCAACTTGTGTTCTTAAAACAATGACAATAAACATAGTTTTATTAGGTTGAAATAATGTGGTTGTGTACTTATTTTTCTGTTAACTTATTATGGATTGAAAACTGAAAACCTTAATGCGCAGTAACTGAACTCAATATTTTTAAGTTCTGGTAACTTATTATTCTTTTTTTTTTTACCGTGTAGTCTTGCGATCAATCAAAACTTATTTACACGATATACCTCACATTCACCCTCCATTCACATCCTGGTGTTCTCCTGGTGTTCTCCATTAGGCCTGTAGGTGGAGCTATGACAGCACACGTACAGTACACAAACCGATGGTGTGTGATGTGTCCAAAAATGAATGGGCAAATGTGAGTTAAATGGTCGCACTGTATGCAGCTGTTTGTCTGCATTGCATCCCCCCCCCCAACTCAGATTTAGGGTTGATACAACCATCATAATAATATTGTTAATAATAACAATAATGATGTAATAATGTAAAAATTATCATTAAAAATACCTGATTATGAGAAGAAAAAAATTACGATGCATGGAATATTGTTGAGGCACACTAGTTACAACTATATTTCAAACAGGCACTCCATGTCAAAAAGGTTGCTGACCCCTGGTCTACCATATAACTCTGTATGATAGCATGTACAATAATGTGGTATACACCATATATAATAATAATCAATCATAATAATACACTTTATTTGTATAGCACCTTTCATACAAGAATTGCAGCTCAAAGTGCTTCACAGCAGTAAAAAAAAAACAGGCATAAAATTAGCAATGCATAACGTGCAGACATAAAATAGATAGCAGCAAAATAGACAAAGTCAAGGTAAGGCATAGAACATTATATAATAGTTTTTCACAACATCTTCTAACATCTTAATAGGCCTCTTTGTTTACGGTTTGATTGTCACTGATACACATCCTTTTAGCGTTTGTAATTTATGATCACAGGGACTAGAACCCACGATGGTCTAGTAATTTTAACCCGAAAATTACTCTTTAGTATTGCATAACAATTTTTTTTACTGTTTTGACACCAAGAGGAGCTCTGGAGCCCACAGCCCTCAGTACGGGATATACCCCAGCCGCTGCCGGTAGGTACATTACCGCAAGCCTGGGTGTGGTTTGGGTATATACTTTATTTATATATATATATATATATATATATATATATATATATATATATTAGAGCTGGGCCGTTAACGGCGTTAACGTGCTGCGTTAACGCTATACTAGTATCGCGCGATAATATAATTAACGCATTAATCTAAAAAAAAATAAAAAATAAAAAAAATTAAAAAAAAATTTTTTACATTTTTTTTCTACCTTTATTTACCCAGGGTAGGTTCGCTGAGCACACATGTTCTTTTCCATTCACACCTGGGAGCTGCCCAGTACAACCACAGTTGACACCATTGGCCACTGAGCAACTCCACTGGAGCAATTGATTCAAGCCATGTCACATAGTTCAAGTTTGAAATGATTCTTTCTGTTTTGCTCCTGAGAGTGTGCTAGATACTGTACTGTACTGGTAATATTATGTATTTGTGTTAACTTCTGAATAAAACAACTTATTAAACACAAGTACATCTTATTGAACATTATTTTGATATTTCATTACCAATTATCATAGCAAAACAGCTTTTTCAAACAGTCTGTAATGCATTTTGGAAACGGGAGATGGGCTCATGGTGTAATGGGCCACCTGGCCTGAGAAACATAAGGAGGAAAGAAAAAGTAAGGACTTACTTCTGGTCATTATTTGGGTAGAACACACATATTTTGAATGCCTTCGGCAGGGTTTTTTTTTTTTTTTTGAGCAATTTTAATCTAGATTAATCTAGATTAAATCCAGGATTGCAGATAGATTAATCTAGATTAATTTTTTTTATCTATGCCCACCTCTATATATATATATATATATATATATATATATATATATATATATATATATATATATATATATATATATATATATATATATATATATATATATATATATATATATATATATATATATTATATTTATTTATATTTATATTATATATATATATATATATATTATATATATATTTATATTTACCATATTTATCCACATCTGTCTGAATATACCGGCATATAATCCTTTTTACATACCAAGTTGTACTTTTTTACAATACATTTTTGTTGTACTGTACTTATGCTGTATGATGACAATATATTTGAATCTTATCTAAGAAACAAACTTCTTTGCTTTGGCTGCTCTGTGTTGGGAACTGGTAACTGGTGGGCTCAAATGCACAACACAGGAGACAGGAGAATGTTCAACCCAGTTACCGTAGGGCATTTAATAATACGTTGCAAAAAGTTAATGAACACTGTTCAGTGCGGTGTGTGTGTGTGCGTCTTGAGCCTGGCGGGTGGATGACCGTGACCGGTGGGGAGCACAGGAGTGAAGCTGTGAAGACAACAGAGGAGAAAAAATTAAATAAGTCTTCTCAGCAGAACGAAGGCAGGCACACGGGAAAAACACAATTACAAAAACACGAAAACATGACAAAAAACACAGAAGGAGTGGATACACGAAAACACAACCGGAATAGGGTTAACTGTTAAAGTTATGTGATGTATACGATTGCATGTAACTGTCTAACTGTTTCCACAAGAGGGCGCTATAGGCGGAGCTATTGACGCTGGCGCCAGGTAAGAGGGTATTTAAGGGATTGTTCCCTCCCTCTCTGTCTCTTCCCACCTACCTCTCACAGAGAGAAGGTCTCATGTACTAATGTGCAATGTGATAATAAACCACGCCGATTAAAGGCTGAAGTGATTGGACCTTGTTCAAGTTTCAAGTTTCTTTAATAGTTGTCATACAGAAGTACAGAATACTTTTATACAAAATGCGTCTTACTGTTACGCTCCAGAGACTGTGCTAGACAAGATAAGTATGAAATAAAATAGTATAGCATGTAAAATAGAAGTAAAAATAGAGGTCACAGTGTTCAGTATAGACATATGTACAATGTTCGATGTAGAATAGAAGTAACTGAGTTACCATACAATATACAATATACTATGCAATGTACTAATATACAATACTATATAGTGCAAAGCAGAAATGGGATGAGGTACAATTTAGGTACAATTTACAGTAAGGTGTACGAGTTATAGTGCAAATCCTTTACCAATAAATATAAAGTGTGTTTAGGTGATCTAAAGTGTGGAGAGTGGGTGCTGCAGTGTGTTGTTTGTTTAAAGTGAGTGTGTGCGTGTGGGTGTGTGTGCTGTGTGCATTTGATGGTTGTTGCATAGTGTTTATTGTTCGTTGAGCAGCCTGATGGCCTGGGGATAGAAGCTTCTTCTGAGTCTTTCTGTGCTCGCCTTAAGACTCCGGTATCGCTTGCCTGACCGCAGCAGTTCAAAGAGGCAGTTGTTCGGGTGGCTGGAGTCCTTGATGATTCTCTTAGCCTTACCCCTGCACCGCTTGTTGTAAATGTTCTGGAGGGTGGGAAGCCCCCCTCCAATTTTTGTGCGTTCGGCTGAATGTGTCACTCTTTGTAGTCTGCTACGGTCTTGTGCAGTGCTATTCCCAAACCAGGAGGTGATGTTGCCAGTCAGGATGCTCTCTATTGTACATGAGTAGAAGTTCTTAAGGATCTTCTGACTGACTTGGAACTTCCTTAAACGCCTGAGGAAGTAGAGGCGTTGTCGTGCCTTCTTCACAACACTGTCAATGTGTGTGGTCCATGTCAAGTCCTCGGATATGTGGGCTCCGAGGTACTTGAAACTGTTCACTCTCTCAACCGGTGCCCTGTCGATGCTGAGGGGGCTGTAGTCCTTGACCCCTGACCTCCTGAAGTCCACAATCATCTCTTGTCATCATGACCAAGTTATTGTCGCCCCTTAAGTGACTCTGTCAACAGGTTATGGGCCCAGATCACGCAGGGGCGAAATAATAAGGTAGCAAGTTTAGCTAAAGTATAGGCTAGTTTAGCACCGGGAGCACCGCGTGGCTAAAGCTAAGCTAACGGGAGCTAAAGCTACGCCTACCATCAAAAGAGGATGGCGACCAAAGGGAAGAGCAAATGGCCCTCGTTCAACGGAAGAGCAGAGGACTATGCGCTCTGGGAAGAGCGAATGTTGTGCTGCATGCACGGTCTGACGGCCCCCACGGGACCACTAACGGCGGAAGCGCAAGCCCTGGACACCAAGCAAAATGCCGACGCATACTGTGAGTTAGCACCACTGCTAGACGACACAAGCTTGGGGCTGATATTCCGTGACAATAAGGACAAAGGCCGAGAGAGCCTGAAAGTGTTGAGAGAACATTATATCGGATGGGGAAGACCCCGAATCGTATCCCTCTACATAACACTAACCGTGCTGAAGAAGGCGCACACCGAGACTGTGACCGAATACGTCATCAGAGCTGAGCAGATCATTACGGCACTTAAGAGTGCAGGAGAAGCACCAAGCGATGGACTAATGATGGCGATGGTTATGAGAGGACTACCGGAGCTGTACAAACCGTTCACACTACTGGTGACACACGGTTCAGCGGACATGTCGCTGGGAGAGTTCAAGGCCAAGTTGCGGAACTTTGAGGCCTCAGAAGACACCCACCCAGTCGCCGCGGAGGCGGGAGAGAGGGTGCTGAAGGCCCGGGCGGCACAGAGAGAGAAGACCAGGCCCACGACGGAGTTGGCGATGCGGAGAAAAAGGGCATCGGAAAGATAACTGCACAAAGACTGTTTGGTGTAGCTTCTGCAAATCCACGGGGCACACAGACAAAGTGTATAGAAAGAAACGCGACCAGAGCGCATGGACAAGATGGCGGCTGTGGACAAGATGGCGGCTGTGGACAAGATGGCGACGACGGTGGACGTGAAACGAGTCGAGACGACGCCCGGAGAGTAGCGGGACGAGAGGACTTCATCTTCGGGGCGCAGACAGCGTTCGTCACCCAGCCAACGCAGCAGCAGCAGGCCCAAAGGAAGGGACTGATCGTGGACACGGGTGCGCGTCGTCCCACGTCATCAACGACAGGAATCGATTCAAGAACACCTTCGAGCCGGAGAGACACAGCATGGAGCTGGCAGACGGGAAGCACACTTACGGGTTGACGCAAGGGAGAGGAGACGCACAGGTATACCTCATAGACAGTGAGGGGCGCCGGTGTACAGTGACGTTAAAGAACGCTCTCTACATACCCTCGTTCCCACAATAACTATTCTCTGTAAAATCTGCTACTGCGAACGGTGCCAAAGTGTTCTTCAATGAAGGTAAAGATGTTCTTGTAGAGCCTGACGGTACGCGATTTAACATAGAGGTGTACAAGAGAATGTATTATCTACAAACAGAGTGTAATGACAACGACAAGTGTAATAATAATGATATGTGTAATGTGACTGTCAGTCACGATATTCAGACATGGCATGAGATCATGGGTCATTGTAATTACGAGGATTTACTGAAACTGCAAGCAGTGACAGAAGACATGTACATTAAAGGTGAAAAGCGTAGACCTGACAAAGAATGTGAAGTGTGCATAAAGGGGAAGTTCACTCAATCGAGAAACAGAAGTCCCCCAGAAAAAGTAAAGGTACCACTTGCGCTAGTTAACACAGATCTAGCCGGTCCAGTAAGCAACGAGTCCATAGGTGGCTTTAGATATGTACAGTCTTTTACAGATGTTTGTACAGGGGCAGTGTTTGTTTACTTTCTCAAAGCAAAGAGTGACACACTCCAGGCCACGGAGAAATTCCTGGCAGACGTAGCCCCTTATGCCAACATAAGATGCTTGAGGTCCGACAACGGAACCGAGTTCACAAATAGAGAGTTCCAATCACTGTTGAGAAGGAACAAGATAAGACACGAGACGTCATGTACGTACTCCCCACACCAGAATGGGGTGGCAGAGAGGGAAGGACGTACTCTTTTCAAAATGGCTAGGTGTAAGCTAATAGCTGGTAACTTACCTAAGAGTCTATGTCATTATGCAATACAAGAAGCCGCTTACACCAGAAACAGGTGTTTTAATAAGCACACAAGCACTACCCCGTATACAGTACTGACAGGAAAGAAATGTAATCAAGCTAGAATGCATGAATTTGGATCAGTGTATTATGCTTACCAGCAGGACAGAGGAAAGCTCGAGTCCAGATGTGAAAAAGGACTCTTTGTAGGGCATGACAAAGGAAGCCCTGCTTTCCTAGTCTACTATCCCGGTAAAGGAAAAGTGAAAAAAACATGCTAGTCAAATTTGTCACAAAGACAACATGTGAGAACGAGACTCAGACAGAGGAGCCAGAGCTGGACTCCAGAGAAAGGTGTGAAGAAACAGAGACACCTCAGCCTAGTGTACTTAGCACAGTTGTGCAGACAGACAGTCAGCAACCCCCAGAGGATGATGACGGGGAGCACCCGAGGGTGACGTCACGTGCCTCATGCAGTGGGAGGTATCCCTCACGGGAACACAAACCCCCAAAGTATCTGAAAGACTATGCCCGGAGAGAAAGTGACGAGGATGACAGTACACTTACCAGCATTGATTACTGCTACAGAGTAGTGAGTGGAGTACCTCAGAACTTTAAAGAGGCCATAGTGTCCCATGAATCAAGTAAATGGGAGAGAGCAATGGATGAGGAGATGAGGTCCCTAGAGGACAACCACACCTCTAACCAAGTTACCAGAGGGCAGACAGACAGTGGGTGGAAAATGGGTGTACTCAATCAAGGAGGGTATTGAAGGCCACGACAAGTACAAAGCCAGGTTTGTAGCTAAAGGTTACAGTCAGAGGGAGGGGATAGACTACGGTGAAACATTCTCCCCCACAGCCAATCTGACCAGTGTAAGGGTAGTGATGCAGAAAGCAGCTGAGGACAGTTTGATTTTACACCAGATGGATGTGAAGACAGCCTACCTGCATGCATAACATAGATAGGGAGATATACATGGAACAACCTGAAGGTTACGAGAAGAAAGGAGAGAAGCTAGTGTGTAAGCTAGAGAAATCCATTTACGGCCTGAAACAGTCTGGGCGAAATTGGAACGAGATGCTTCATACATGTCTCATTGAAGATCACTTCCTACAGAACCCAGTAGACCCCTGTGTTTACTCAAGGGAGTCAAAAGAGTCAGGAAAAGTGATAATTGTCATTTGGGTGGATGATTTGATCATCCCAGCAGACAACACTAGAAACCTAGAGCAGGTGAAAGGTATGCTCTCCACCAGATTCAAAATGAAAGACCTAGGCAGGTTAAAGCATTTTCTATGCATGGACTTCGAATAGTCTGCCAGTTGTGTAAAAATATCCCAGAAGAGATATGTGGACAAGATCCTGAAACGTTTTGACATGCAAGAATGTAGAACAGGGGTCTCAAACTCGCGGCCCGATATTTTGCGGCCCCCTACTTGACATCAAAGTGTAGTGTTAATGCGGCCCGCGCGCAACTGTTTGCCGAGTCGTTGCGCGAGAGTTGGACGTTTTATGGGGCTGCGGCACTGCAGATATACCCTACTCCAATGATCCGCACGGACATTAGACGGTGTTGCACTCGCTACCCAGTCTGTTAGTAGCAGAGGCTCTGGCTAGTATTAACGTTCATGTTGTGATTTTTGATGCAAAATAAATTACATTCTCTTTTGAGACTCCGCCTCAGACTCTTATCCTTTGGCACTTGGAACTTGCTGTACTTTGCTTGCAGGTCTGCAGCCATTATTGCTGGATTATGAATAGCACCAACCTTAGCCACGGTACCGTTATCATGCTAAGCTAGCTCCGCATTTCTATTTGATAACGTTAGTCAGCTAACGCTAGTCAGTAGCTACTTGACTTAAATACGATTCACCGTGGGTGCATTATTGTTGATAGACGGACAGTGTCAGGGCCTGGAGAAAGGACAGCATCTGATTTGATGTAACGTTAAAGCGGATGTTGTTCCAACTAGCTAGCTTTTCAGCTAATGCTATAATAACACAAAGCAAAACACATCCAGTCCGAGCTCCCTGTCACACGCTCTGTCGGGGACAATGGAATTTAAGAAAGTGTATCTGCTGTTAAAATGTCAAACAGCATCACACTTTAAAACATGTTCATTTTATAATCCTCACTCTCCGCAGGAGATAAATGACGTCATGGGATCGGAGGCTAGAATTTACGTTTGATTGAATTGATTGAAAACTTTATTAACAGATTGCAGAATGGGTACAGTACAGTACAGCTCAATACATACAATTGTTAAGGGCATGCAGACCAGAGAAAGACTTTCGTCTTGTTTACATCAGGGTCCCCCATTTTCAATTCATCATAACATGACATACAGATTATGTGTCGCCGATACCAAGTCCTCACTCAGTGGCAAGAAGCCATTCTCTCTCTTTGATGCATACATAATAAAATAATGCATGACTGAAGTGATGGAGACCATGTTTGAAGGCAAACAAAAGCAAATCCCCCTCAGATCGCACAGCAACCAGAATAACTGAAATACTGGCTGGTGATTTGATTAAACAGCTTTGTGATAGAATAAAAAAAATGCACAGTGCATTTCCATAGCTGTGGATGAGTCCACTGACACCACTGAGAAGCCTATGTTCTGAAGAACCGTTCATGTTCTGAAGAACTGTTCATGTTCTGAAATGTTATTGCTAAAGATTGAGAAGATTGGATCAGTTGTACTTTTTTTTGGAATACTTGAAACCCTTTTTTTGTGGAATATTTGATGCGGCCCAGCCTCACCCAGACTCTACCTCCAGCGGCCCCCAGGTAAATTGAGTTTGAGACCCCTGATGTAGAACAAGGGAAACACCATGTGATCAAAAACTAGACTACCAAGAGGATGCTCAGAAATTGACAGATGTACAGAGAAGCTGTAGGTAGCCTCATTTATTTGACAACATGTACTCGCCCTGACCTATGTTTTGTAGTGAGTAAATTGTCACAGCATTTTGCTGACCCCACAGAGGAGCACTGGATTACAGCAAAACATGTTTTTCGTTATCTCAAAGGTACAGCAGATAAACAGCTTTGTTTCAGAAAGAGCAGCGAGGGCTTAGGGCTTAAAGCCTACAGTGATGCAGATTGGGCGGCAGACGCCACAGACAGAAGAAGTACCACAGGTATTGTGTGAGTTTGAACACAAACAGCTCACTGGTTTCGTGGAAAACAAAGAAGCAGCCCACAGTGGCACTATCAACTTGTGAAGCCGAATACATGGCTCTAGCTATGACAATACAGGAATGTATTTATCTAGAACAACTGCTCGAAGGAATGGATACCTATGTATATAAGAAAACTGTTGTTTATGAAGACAACCAGGGAACCATTGCAATTGCGAGAATAAGTCTAAAACAAAACATCTACATATACAGAGGTGTAAACATGTGGATAAAAAATATCATTTCATCAGATCTGTCATCAGGGAAGAAAGGATGACACTTGTTTATTGTCCTACAGACGACATGGTTGCAGACGCTATGACGAAGCCTGTTTCCAAACTGAAATTGAGAAGATTTGCAGAGGTCATGTTTGGTGTGTAAATATTGCCTGTTATGTAGTATTGACTGCCATCTCCTTTTTGATGCTCTGAACTGTATTATTTTCTTTGAAGATTGTTTTTGAAAAAAGTTGTACAGTATATGTTGAATGCCGATGGGTTGTCTCTATCTATCTCAGGCCACTTATTCGAGATATAACCCTGTGGCCGCCCGATATCCCCCAGCGAGGTGCTAAACTCGCTAAGTTCTCGGGTCAATTACTATTTCTATCACGCTTACTTCATAGTCACTAGTTAGTTATATCCAGTTGATATGAAATATAAGCATAGAAGAGTTGTTAACCTCTTCTTTGTTTGTAATAAACCGAATGTATGTCTGGGAAAACTCTTTTGCCTATAATAATAATAATATTATTATCATTATCATTATCATCATTATTATCATCATTTTACGAAAGGCCGGTAATGCTAATCATTTGTAAGCCTGATGATATTACTACTCTTTTAATAAGTATTATTACTACTAATAGTGTAATATTAGCGTACTAACACTAACAAGCATTTGCAAGCCCCATAACCCCTTATCAGTTTGACAGGTCCATCAATCCGTGGCCACCGATCGTCCGGCCCTGCAGTGGCGAGACTCTCAGTTTCCCACAAACCCAATGGAGCCGTCGAACACAGTGGCTACCGGCGCTTGCAAACAACAAACAGTGAAACTAAGCATTACTACTGTCAATAGTATACATATATATAATATCCTTTATATAACTTTAGCTGAAAAGCAGTAACCAGCAATTGATTCAATCTGCATGGCTTCCAGAATATAGCTATTGTGAGGTTTGCCTCTTCCCTGGACCTTTAATTCCTGTTCCCTGGACCTTTTATTCCCTGTCTCCTCACCTCACCAGCCCCCACCCTCGCGTTGTCGTTGTTTATGTATTGCATTCCCTGCCTCGCTCCGTTCCTTTAAGTTACTGTGAGGATTTTGTGTTTGATTGGTCCGTGCCGAACACACACTTCTAAGTCAAGTATCAATTACCATCACGCACCTGATGTGTGTTCTAATTAGCGCCCCAGTGGGCTTTAAATACCTCGATCTTCCCCCCAGTCCTTGTCGGGTCGTTCTCTATCTGTAAGCTCCTACGGGAGATTCTCTATCTGTATCTGTTTCTGTAATCTGTATGCTGGTTCATCTCCGGCGTGAGACGAGGTACCAGCCTTCGCCACCTGTCGCCGTTTGCCTGGAGTGGGACACAGCCTGCGCTCTCTAATTCTCTACGGGAGGTATTCCAGTGTTCCACTCCAGACCCCGCGCAGACGCGCTCCTACAGCAGACGCGCTCCTACAGCAGACGCGCTCCACTCCAGACCCCGCGCAGACGCGCTCCTACAGCAGACGCGCTCCACTCCAGACCCCGCGCAGACGCGCTCCTACAGCAGACGCGCTCCTACAGCAGACGCGCTCCTACAGCAGACGCGCTCCACTCCAGACCCCGCGCAGACGCGCTCCTACAGCAGACGCGCTCCTACAGCAGACGCGCTCCTACAGCAGACACGCTCCACTCCAGACCCCGCGCAGACGCGCTCCTACAGCAGACGCGCTCCACTCCAGACCCCGCGCAGACGCGCTCCTACAGCAGACGCGCTCCTACAGCAGACGCGCTCCTACAGCAGACGCGCTCCACTCCAGACCCCGCGCAGACGCGCTCCTACAGCAGACGCGCTACTTCTCCAGACGCACATCGCTCTCTAATTCTCTACGGGAGGATGTGTCTCTCCGAGCCGGCGCGCTCTCCGAGGATGCGCGCTCTTCAAGCCGACGCGCACCACTCCAGACTTCTAGCCGGCGCGCTACTACTCCAGACGCGCATCGCTCTCTAATTTTCTACGGGAGGATGTGTCTCTCCGAGCCGGCGCGCTCTCCGAGGATGCGCGCTCTTCAAGCCGACGCGCACCACTCCAGACTTCTAGCCGGCGCGCTACTACTCCAGACGCGCATCGCTCTCTAATCCTCTACGGGAGGATGCGTCTCTCCGAGCCGGCACGCTCTCCGAGCCGGCGCGCTCTCCAAGCCGACGCGCACCACTCCAGACTTCTAGCCGGCGCGCTACTACTCCAGACGCGCATCGCTCTCTAATTCTCTACGGGAGGATGCGTCTCTCCGAGCCGGCGCGCTCTCCGAGCCGGCGCGCTCTTCAAGCCGACGCACACCACTCCAGACTTCTAGCCGGCGCGCTACTACTCCAGGCGCGCATCGCTCTCTAATTCTCTACGGGAGGATGTGTCTCTCCGAGCCGGCGCGCTCTCCGAGGATGCGCGCTCTTCAAGCCGACGCGCTCCTCTCCAGACGTCTAGCCTGCGCGCTCCTACTCCATCCCTGTAAGCAGCTCTAGCCCTCGCCCTGTCCAAGGCCTTAACCCTGTTTTCTCTGTCCCTGTCTCCAGCCCGCCTCCCCGGGCCTCTGTCCCTGTTTCCCCTCTCCAGTGCCCCTGTTCCTGCCCTGGCCCTGTCCTTAGCCTTAGCCTGCTCGCCTCTTAAAGGCACAGTGCCAATTTTCCCTAATTCTTGTTTCCAGTATTTTGTGTTCTCCCTTAGCCTTCCCCTTAGCCTGCTCGCCTCTTAAAGGCACAATGCTTTTTCCTTGTTCCTGTATTTTTGTGTTCTCCCTTAAAGGGACAGTGCCGCTTTTTTGTTTGTATTCAATAAATGCCCTGTCTTGGCTTACTCTCATACCTGTCTTGTGTTGTGCGATTGGGGTCGGTTACAAACCATAACAGTACGACCCGACCCGTCGACGACCCCAGCCAGCACAGACAGTGTATGTTGAGTTTGTCCTTTGTTAGCTCCCCTATTAGCTTCCCTGTTAGCTCCCCTGTTAGCCTTTGTTAGCTCCCCTGTTAGCTTCCCTGTTAGCTCCCCTGTTAGCCTGTTAGTCTCCCCTGTTAGCTCCCCTGTTAGCCTTGTTAGCTCCCCTGTTGGCTTCCCTGTTAGCTCCCCTGTTAGCCTGTTAGCTCCCCTGTTAGCTTCCCTGTTAGCTCCCCTGTTAGCCTTTGTTAGCTCCCCTGTTAGCTTCCCTGTTAGCTCCCCTGTTAGCCTGTTAGTCTCCCCTGTTAGCTTCCCTGTTAGCCTCGTTAGCTCCTCTGCAGCTTGCCAGGCCTCTACTACCAGCATGGCCCCAGTCTGCTAGCTTAGCCCCGGCTGCTAGCACAGCCTCTATGTTAATGCAGCCCTTGCAGCTAGCATAGGCCCTGTAGCTAGCCATGCCCAGGCAGCTAACCCGGTCCCTCTGCATGGCCTCCACTTTTTGTGTAGCTTTCCCACTGCTAGGACAGCCCCTTCAGCTAGCAAGGTCAGTTTCCCCACTGCTAGGACTGCCCCTTCAGCTAGCAAGGTCAGTTTTCTCCCACTGCTAGGACTGCCCCTTCAGCTAGCAAGGTCAGTTTCCCCGCTGCTAGGACTGCCCTTTCAGCTAGCAAGGTCAGTTTTCCCCACTGCTAGGACTGCCCCTTCAGCTAGCAAGGTCAGTTTCCCCGCTGCTAGGACTGCCCTTTCAGCTAGCAAGGTCAGTTTTCCCCACTGCTAGGACTGCCCCTTCAGCTAGCAAGGTCAGTTTCTCCCACTGCTAGGACTGCCCCTTCAGCTAGCAAGGTCAGTTTCCCCACTGCTAGGACTGCCCTTTCAGCTAGCAAGGTCAGTTTCCCCGCTGCTAGGACTGCCCTTTCAGCTAGCAAGGTCAGTTCTCCCCACTGCTAGGACTGCCCCTTCAGCTAGCAAGGTCAGTTTCCCCACTGCTAGGACTGCCCCTCCAGCTAGCAAGGTCAGTTTCCCCACTGCTAGGACTGCCCCTTCAGCTAGCAAGGTCAGTTTTCTCCCACTGCTAGGACTGCCCCTTCAGCTAGCAAGGTCAGTTTCCCCACTGCTAGGACTGCCCTTTCAGCTAGCAAGGTCAGTTTCCCCGCTGCTAGGACTGCCCTTTCAGCTAGCAAGGTCAGTTCTCCCCACTGCTAGGACTGCCCCTTCAGCTAGCAAGGTCAGTTTCCCCACTGCTAGGACTGCCCCTCCAGCTAGCAAGGTCAGTTTCCCCACTGCTAGGACTGCCCCTTCAGCTAGCAAGGTCAGTTTTCTCCCACTGCTAGGACTGCCCCTTCAGCTAGCAAGGTCAGTTTCCCCACTGCTAGGACTGCCCCTTCAGCTAGCAAGGTCAGTTTTCCCACTGCTAGGACTGCCCCTTCAGCTAGCAAGGTCAGTCTTCCCCGCTGCTAGGACTGCCCCTTCAGCTAGCAAGGTCAGTTTTCCCCACTGCTAGGACTGCCCCTTCAGCTAGCAGGGTCAGTTTCCCCACAGCTAGGACTGTCCTTCCAGCTAGCTTGTTCTCTCATGCTGGACCGGCCCTGTCTGCTAGCCTAGCTCCGGCAGCTAGCGCAGCCTCTATGTTAATGTAGCAGTACAGCTAGCATAGGCCCTGTAGCTAGCAGTGCCCTGGCAGCTACCCTGTCCCTCTGCTAGCCCCACTTTTGGTGTAGCTTCCCCGCTAGCATGGCCCAATTTTTTGTTTGTTGCCTTGTCATGTCCCCTGCCCCTCTGTCTTTATTTTTGGGTCGCCCGGTGGCTCCCGTGGAGGGGGGGGTACTGTGAGGTTCGCCTCTTCCCTGGACCTTTAATTCCTGTTCCCTGGACCTTTTATTCCCTGTCTCCTCACCTCACCAGCCCCCACCCTCGCGTTGTCGTTGTTTATGTATTGCATTCCCTGCCTCGCTCCGTTCCTTTAAGTTACTGTGAGGATTTTGTGTTTGATTGGTCCGTGCCGAACACACACTTCTAAGTCAAGTATCAATTACCATCACGCACCTGATGTGTGTTCTAATTAGCGCCCCAGTGGGCTTTAAATACCTCGATCTTCCCCCCAGTCCTTGTCGGGTCGTTCTCTATCTGTAAGCTCCTACGGGAGATTCTCTATCTGTATCTGTTTCTGTAATCTGTATGCTGGTTCATCTCCGGCGTGAGACGAGGTGCCAGCCTTCGCCACCTGTCGCCGTTTGCCTGGAGTGGGACACAGCCTGCGCTCTCTAATTCTCTACGGGAGGTATTCCAGTGTTCCACTCCAGACCCCACGCAGACGCGCTCCTACAGCAGACACGCTCCTACAGCAGACGCGCTCCTACAGCAGACGCGCTCCACTCCAGACCCCGCGCAGACGCGCTCCTACAGCAGACGCGCTCCACTCCAGACCCCGCGCAGACGCGCTCCTACAGCAGACGCGCTCCTACAGCAGACGCGCTCCTACAGCAGACGCGCTCCACTCCAGACCCCGCGCAGACGCGCTCCTACAGCAGACGCGCTACTTCTCCAGACGCACATTGCTCTCTAATTCTCTACGGGAGGATGTGTCTCTCCGAGCCGGCGCGCTCTCCGAGGATGCGCGCTCTTCAAGCCAACGCGCACCACTCCAGACTTCTAGCCGGCGCGCTACTACTCCAGACGCGCATCGCTCTCTAATTCTCTACGGGAGGATGTGTCTCTCCGAGCCGGCGCGCTCTCCGAGGATGCGCGCTCTTCAAGCCAACGCGCACCACTCCAGACTTCTAGCCGGCGCGCTACTACTCCAGACGCGCATCGCTCTCTAATTCTCTACGGGAGGATGCGTCTCTCCGAGCCGGCGCGCTCTCCGAGCCGGCGCGCTCTCCGAGCCGGCGCGCTCTTCAAGCCGACGCGCACCACTCCAGACTTCTAGCCGACGCGCTACTACTCCAGACGCGCATCGCTCTCTAATTCTCTACGGGAGGATGCGTCTCTCCGAGCCGGCGCGCTCTCCGAGCCGGCGCGCTCTTCAAGCCGACGCACACCACTCCAGACTTCTAGCCGGCGCGCTACTACTCCAGACGCGCATCGCTCTCTAATTCTCTACGGGAGGATGTGTCTCTCCGAGCCGGCGCGCTCTCCGAGGATGCGCGCTCTTCAAGCTGACGCGCTCCTCTCCAGACGTCTAGCCTGCGCGCTCCTACTCCATCCCTGTAAGCAGCTCTAGCCCTCGCCCTGTCCAAGGCCTTAACCCTGTTTTCTCTGTCCCTGTCTCCAGCCCGCCTCCCCGGGCCTCTGTCCCTGTTTCCCCTCTCCAGTGCCCCTGTTCCTGCCCTGTCCTTGCCCTGGCCCTGTCCTTAGCCTTAGCCCCTTAGCCTGCTCGCCTCTTAAAGGCACAGTGCCAATTTTCCCTAATTCTTGTTTCCAGTATTTTGTGTTCTCCCTTAGCCTTCCCCTTAGCCTGCTCGCCTCTTAAAGGCACAATGCTTTTTCCTTGTTCCTGTATTTTTGTGTTCTCCCTTAAAGGGACAGTGCCGCTTTTTTGTTTGTATTCAATAAATGCCCTGTCTTGGCTTACTCTCATACCTGTCTTGTGTTGTGCGATTGTGGTCGGTTACAAACCATAACAGCTATACCGTTTTACCTCAGATGAGAGCAGGGCAAGGCCAGCGTCGTGACACATTGCGATAGAAAGCAGTCCACGAATTCAATAAGTATTTAAACAAAGTTGTTTTAATTAGAAAAAGTAAGTTACAAAGAGACTGCATTGGAAATGTCCAATTCAGTTCAAATAAGTCTAAAACAAAACATCTCTCTGTTAGCATAGCATAGCAAAAAACTATCTTTGCCTCCATCATTTGAAAGATTTAGATCATCTAAAAAAACAGAGTCTTGTCATGGGGACTCCACTGGGCTGGTACTGGGCTGCTCACTAAGGTCTAATGTGAGCCGTATGCATGCCCGCCTCTCTTGGCTTAACGTTGAAAATAGATTGTCTTTTAATATACTTGTGCTGTTCAAGTTGGTCATGAGCAGTAAGACTCCTGTTTTTATACATAATCAGATTGTTTTTAGTAATACTGTGCACGAGCATTACACTAGAGGTTCCAGTAGTGGGCAGCTTGAATTGCCAGGTCCTAGAACCAGCACTCTGGGGAGATCTTTTATTTTTAGAGCATTAACTCTGTGGAATGGCCTGCCTCGGAACCTCTGCTGCATCTACAGTAGATTCACTTTTAAAAAGAATCTTAAATTGTTTTTAAATTGTTTTTAACACTGTAAAGTAATTTTTTGTTTTTGTTTTACACTAATGTAATTTTAGCTATATTAATTGTTACAGTAGGTTCATTATGCATTGTGTGTACTGACTTTTAATAATTTCGTTTTTTTGCAATAGTGATTGTTTTTGTGTTTTTTTGTGTGTGGACCCCAGGAAGACTAGCTGGTTGCTATCGCACCAGCTAATGGGGATCCCTAATAAAATCAAATCAAAATCAAATCACTCTGAAAAATTGCCAGGCCATGCCCCAATACAACGCTCGACATTGCCTGGATCTAGAAAAACTGAAAGTCTGGAAAATCCGAAAATCTGACTCGATGAGACTGGAGAAGTCACTTATATACCGGTCCTGTATCATATCAAGACCTCTTTACTATTGGTCTAAATACAGTGATGTCATTTCTACCATCCAATCAACACACAACACACAACACACTCAGTAAGGATGAACTCCTCCCTTTCTAGTCGTTACATTTACTGGAGAAGTAACAGATTACTTTCTTCTTGGAAAACCCCATCACGTCACTAAACACTTATGCATGTCTGCAATGATCCAAATTCTACAGAAAGCAGATACAGCATATATGTACATGTACAATTAAATACTTAAACACTGATTGATATGCCCACACATCATATATGTATTTTGTAGTTTAAAGTGTCTCCAAGGCCACATTCCTGGCTCCACTAACAGTAAGATAAGAAGACGAGGAAGACTTTCCATTCTGACTGTGCAGCCCAGCCCAGACACAGACACTCGTGCAAAGCGCACAGTATATATATACATATCACATATAGACACATACAGTAACATATGCCTAGATTTAAAACAGATATATACAATAAACATATGCTTAATCCTTTACATCATACAAGTGACAGAGAGAACAGGATGTCATAATAAAAAGTGTCACTAGTTGTTTGTGGCACTTCAACAGTATACAAGACAGCCGTAAGTGGGAGTGTTAAAGTTATGTGATGTATATGATTGCATGTAACTGTCTAACTGTTTCCACAAGAGGGCGCTATAGGCGGAGCTATTGACGCTGGCGCCAGGTAAGAGGGTATTTAAGGGATTGTTCCCTCCCTCTCTGTCTCTTCCCACCTACCTCTCACAGAGAGAAGGTCTCATGTACTAATGTGCAATGTGATAATAAACCACGCAGATTAAAAGCTGAAGTGAGAGGACCTTGTCGTCATGACCAAGTTATTGTCGCCCCATAAGTGACTCTGTCAACATTAACATAGAAACGACAGAAAAACATATTCACAGGAAGGAATATCAAAGATACTTGCCAGGCCATCTTAAAACGAAGATCTGACGCTGATGCATTGAGATCCTGGTATCTTGTAGGGTGGTGTGGTGATTAGCAGGCAGGTGCAGAGTCTCCATCCATCAGCGTGCTGATTTTCACCTGTGCCGCTTGCGCGCTCGTAGAGCAGGGAGTGCAATGGGACAGACACAGGGTTAGAGACAGACACGGAGGAGTGTGATGGAGGCAGAGAGGATTGTGTAGGTGGAACCGCAACACTCTGTGGAATAGGTTTCAGTGTTTATTTCAGGACTTTTGTTTTGTGTATAGATTATGTTTAACTAGCCAGAGCTGCAGGTATCCAGTACGAGGCCCAGCATGGACTCAGTGAATTGGGAGTAATGATGATTGACTCGTGTTTTCCTAATGAGAGACATTAGTCACATCCGCACGGGATGGGAGTATTACCTGGGGATACCCAGTGATTTGTAACATCTGTTGAGATCCCATGTGAATCTGCCATGTCTAGACAGAGGTCTCTTCACAATACTAAATCAATGTGAACGCACATCCCAGTCATGTTTGTGTTATTATTTTGAGGTACCATAAGACATATCAGCCACCAGAAATGTTAAAACATAGTCAATATGCTCATTATTAAAATTGTCAAAATGGTAAAGGTTGGGCAATATGGCCAACATTTCATATCACCATGACGGTTTTTGACCGTTAAATTTACAATTGTAATTTCTGGAACAAATAACTATGTGATACTGTCTGACTTATTTATTTCATGTTGTGGGGCGGCGTGGCTCAGGGGTAGAGTCCAATGATCAAAGGGTTGGTGGTTCGAATCCCGCTCAAGCCCATGTCCATCCCACTGCCGTTGTGTCCTTGGGCAAGACACTTAACCTACTTGCCTCGTATGAATGTGTATGCATGTGAATGAATGTTGGTGGTGGTCGGAGGGGCCGTAGGCAATGATTATTTGCCATGCTTCCGTGAGTCTGCCTCAGGGCAGCTCTGGCTGCAATTGTAGCTTACCACCACCGGTATGACCGTGTATGAACGAATAATGGACTCTGTAAGCGCTCTGGGGTCACTGGGGTGTCATGAAGAGCGCTATATAAATCCAATCCATTATTATCTTGTAATCACAATTGTCATGGGACTATTTCATTCAAAATGATACATTTAATTGTACTTGTTGCTGCACAGAATTCTTTTTCTGATAAACTTGAAAACATGTATATTATTCCAATGTAGGCTACATATGACGAACAAAGGTATAGTAAAAAAAAAAATAGAACATACCTTTGTATGGATCCATGACGATATATGCCTTTATATCACAGCCCTATGTGGTATCATAAACAACTGGTCTCCATATAGTCCTAAGACTCTCTATAATATTTGAGGCGATATGAGACTTAACAGAGCTGAATGGTCAGCCAGGCAACAACATGCTAGTATTATTAACAACAACAGCACGTCAATAATGCACTGTATGTAACCTGCTGGGATCAATACACACATCTAAACGGTAAACTCATCTAATGACATATGATGAAGCATCTGACAGAATCAACTGTGCATCAATATCTGTTCGCCAATACAATTCTGTAACTAGGTCACCTTTATTACCAGCAGAAAACAATAGCTACAGCGCTGTATTATATCGGATATCAATACATCCGATGCTAAACCAAGGGTTATTGTTAAACTGTGACCCAAATGGGAGGAATTGAGTCTCGTCCCGGCACCTAGCCTAGTTACTAACATGCTAGTATTCTGGTCAACTGGGAACCAACTAGAGACAAACCTGCTAGACGTTTTGGGTTTCGACCCATAGTAAAACAAAATTTAAAATAACGGAAACATAGATCTACCGGTAAACTGTCACAATTCTGGAGGAAATATCAGGCAGCAGTCCAGCAGTACAGTCCTTTTTTGATTCATTAGTTCAAATATTGATTATTTCACAAGAACCACTGGTATAGACAGCTATGGAACCTAATCATAACAGTAGAAATATTTTGAGATGGGGGTCCCAGACACAAAATCCTATCAAATGAGGGATCCATGGATTAATGTTTGATGGTTCTTAACATGAAAAAGGTTGAGAACCACAGTACATTGTACTTACAATTATGCATCAATATTCAGTGTTGAAACATTAGACCGGTATAATAGTAATAATAATAACAAAACCCTATAGGTTTCTGTCATTACCGTGTCAGACAGAGGACGTAGGATGATACTGTAACCTATTGGGAAACAGGCCCTCTGCATAGTCAATATACTGTAGCATTATCACTGTCAATACCAACTAGGAGGGGATCAATACGTGTACACACACACACACACACACACACACACACACACACACACACACACACACACACACACACACACACACACACACACACACACACACACACACACACACACACACACACACACACACACACACACACACACACACACACGATAAGACAAACAAACCCAAGTATGTCCTGTAACAGCCAGTCAATGCCAGCCTGTACCTCCTTCAGTCAAAATACAAACGTATCTACTCTTTCTATTCCTATCTCTCTTAAGGTCAATTGGAAAGGGAAGGGGGGGGGGGGGGTCACTTGTCAATAACAACAGTGACAACTGTCAAACTGATGAGGGGGATGTGCAGGATTGGAGATGCCCTCTAGATTTGTCAGTTGTCAGTTGCTGTTTTACCCTTTTCACTGCCACACGACAGCCGGTTAACCCTTTCACTGTGACAATACAGAAGGTTAGCCCTTTACTATCACTATTACTATGTGATAATAAAGGGTTAACCTTCTGTCGTGTTAGAAGGGTTAGAATTACCAGCAGCCAAATGCAGTGTTACATTTTGGATGTGGGTTCACACGTCTGTCAAGTTCAACCTGTGCTCAATCAATCTCATCTATTCTAAAAATAAATTAATACATAAATATATATATAAAACTACTTTGACTGCTGGGAATTGAGCCACTGTGGCTGTTTGACTTAAGTGTTATGCCCCCAATATCCTACAGTACTTCTAATAATGATTTTTCATCAGTAATTTGGCCCGTTTGCAGTTAACCCTTTCACTACTACACTACAAATGGTTCTGTATCGTTATGGCTTGCTCAGCACCTAGTTGCACTGTACTTCACTTCGTGCATAAACACTGAATAAAAAATTCCACCATGTACCTTTACATCCCAACATTCGTCTGACCACACCCCCTTCCGCTTACCTTCATAAGCAGGTGTGTGGTCACCTACTCGCCTCCTTCTTCACTTTCACCACAAGGAAGTGCCTTCGGTAGATCCCCACTTGACGAGGTTGTTAGTAGAAGAAAGTTGGAAAAGAGATACGTTGACATCATATCTTTATTTTTTCTCTCACTATTTTTCGAGAAAATACGGCGATATTGTCTTCGTTACTGGAGGTCATTCCGACCTTCAACGGCTTTTTTCGTATTAGGAGCTCACGCCGCTGACATGCTTCCCAGCTACAGTCCTCCTTGCTGCGGCTGGATGGGGTTGCCTCCAGCAACACAGCTGGACTGTAGGAAGCACTGACTGTTGTGAGAAGCGGTGGTTTCCAGGTACGTACTGTTTTGCTTGCGAGCTCTGGTTGTTGTTGATGCTGTGGGGGTTAGCTAACAATTTACGAAACGCCGACTCCAGGCTAGGGTCCTCTGCTCGGCTTAAACGGTCGAAGGATCTTGGTCTGACGCCCATGATGGTTAAACTAGTGGGCCGCGACTAGGTCCTGGTGATCCCAGGATTCTCGAGCGGATGCTTCTCTGTCCCGTGCAGGCCCCATCTTTCATATACAAATGAAAGTATACCCTAACGAGCAAATGTGGGCATAGGATCTTCTTTATCGGGAGTTCCATGCTCAAAGCCGGCTGCAGCCCGAAATGGGAACTGTGCTGGCCCCGCTGATGTCTGGATCACCGTTGGAAACTGTGTTCTGATGTTCTTTTTCTTTTCCCTCTTAGGGGAGGGACTGGGACAGCGGCCTGTCTAAAGTGTGGCTTGTGATGTCATTGTGTACAGTTCAGGTGATAGCTGCTTAGCTTGCGTGCTAGTTGTGGACTACTGTGTTAGCCAGTCAGCTGTTAGCTGCGCAGCTGTTACCAGGCTAGTAAACGATTAGCTTGTTGCTATCAGCCGAACGGCTGTTAGCTTAATGCTACACTGTTGAACGTTTTCTGTGACTATAACATGCCTTAAACACTCTGACTACGACGCCATCTTTGACAGAGGATGTTAGTCGAACCAACCAAAAGATTGTTTGGTCGCTTATCGTGTGTGCTTAGCAAGGCCTGTGGCCGATACATAATCGAGGATTCTGTATTCTCTCGTTATGAAAAACGGCGTTCCTCTGTAGCAAGAGTGTACTTTGCCATTTTTTGTTGTGATAAAGGGTTGTGTGTGTCTTGTGATCTACAACTGGGTTAGGTTTGGCCGCAGAAGCACATGTGTAAGGTCGCTTTCACATAGGGGCTGTTTGGTCTGGACTTTCGGACCAGAATTCGATAGTCCGGTTTTTCGGGTCTGTGTGAATGCGCGTCGAACTCGGTCCGCGGACCAAGCAGGCGAACTCTGGTCCGCCTGAAAACGTAGGTCTCGGTTCGGCTTCAGCGGACCAAACGCGAACCAAATATAGGAAGTGATTATTATTACCACTCACTGCAAAACAAGCACACTGCATCTAATCTATCTATCTATCTATCTATCTATCTATCTATCTATCTATCTATCTATCTATCTATCTATCTATCTATCTATCTATCTATCTATCTATCTATCTATCTATCTATATATGTCTGTGCATCTTGGGAAGAAGGAAGAAAAAACGCGGCTTATTATTATTACCGAGGCGCGCGGCTTATTATATTATTAAAACAGCTACTTGTGGGCACTCATAAAAACACCATGGTCTACAAGTTGTTTAGCGAGAGGATGGTGGTAATGTGCTTCAATAGAACAATGGATCAATGCCATGTCAAAACTCGGCTCCGCTGATCTGGGCTCCGCAATACACACACAGACACACACACACGCGCGCGCGCACACACAGGATCGCAGCCACACACACATTTCCACTGTCCAATAGACAAGCACCCTTTTCGACCGCGTGACATTGTTCAGAAGGTCTCGGTCCGCCTGACAGAAACCTGTGTGAAAGCAGGCGAACCAAATGAAGAATGCAACAATGTTGCAACTTCACCCCCAGAACCGCACCGAGTCCTCCAAAACTCTATGTGAAAGCGACCTAAGTCTGGTACCGGGGCTCTTAAAGGGGCCCTCTCTATTCTGTGTTTTTTCCTTAGTAAAAATCAGATAGCAGGTTAGCACATGAGCTGTGTGAAGCTGTTAGACACTTCATGTAGCTGACTATGACTGTGTCATGCTCTTTTTTGTCATTACATCGTATCATGGGTGTGGGGTCGTAAAGGGGTGAACTGGTAATCCTTCCTCCCCTTTTTTTGATTGGTCAGGGGTTAAAACCTCCTGTCCTTCAAGGTTCCTGTCACGTTGCTGTTCGGCACGTTACAGGGTAAGGGGGGGGGGGGGGGGGGAGTTTCCTGGTCCCACGCCATGGAAGATTGGGCGTGTGCACCGCAGGAATTCCCCCGCCATGGAGTACGTCACTGTGCGCGTCTCTGTTGGTAAGACTTCCGTGAGTTGTTCAGGTCCATGTTATGGATCTGTTTCAGGGAGTTGTCAGAGCTCCTCCTCACGAAGCTCCTCCTCGGGCCTTCTGTGAGTTCGGACTCTCCTTCCCTGTGAGGGAGCCTCCTCAGAGTTCAGAGCCTCCTCCTCAGATTGCCAAGGTGAGTAGAACTTCAAAAAGGAGTTCTGCTCTATTGTGTGTGTATTCGATTCAATTCGATTATTGAGTGTGTATTGGTTCAGTGCCTCCTCCTCAGAGAGCCCTAAACCCTAATATTGCATAGCTCAATGTTGCAATATATTCTTTTCAATCTATACAGCTCGTGTGGGAAGTCTCTCTGGGGATTTCTGTCTCCTCCCTATGGCGAGGATGGTGGGATGTAAAAATGTAAACAATTTTACCCTCAGCTGCGTCACGTGGGATTCATGTCAGTCTGTGTTTCTTTCTTTTTTGAATAAAAAGAGGAAGGTACATGAAGCACGACGGCTCCGTGTCGTTCTCCCAGGCGACTTGGAGGAACAATGTTTGGTGTCTTGCTAGACTATCCATTGATGTGTTTGGGTCTTGACGCATACATAGTGCTGGCTCTGTGTGTTTCTGTTAAAGAATCACACAGGGGCTAAGTGCGCCTTGGTTGCTTGTAAAACAGCGTTTTTATAGGGCAACTGGGATGGAGTTTTGTCTCTTCCGAGCGCCAGTTTACTAGGTTGTCTCGATGAATTCTCGTTCATATCTGGGGGATGTTAACGGAATAGATCTGAACATAGGTAGAAGGGTCTCACGCCCTTGGGGTGGGCCACTGAGCACGGTCCAAATGGGACCGTCTGGGTGGCGCCCTCTTTTCATGTTTTAGATCGACACGCATACCTACCCCCTCTCCTGGAGTGGGCATGTCGGCGTGGTTAGGACACAGGACTGGTCTGGTCACGCTGGTCCAGGTCAGTTAACCCGTTGTCCGCCGGGGATGCAGATCTGCTGTTCTGGTACCCTGAGGGACTTGTGCTTTTTTCGGGGGGAAAAATGCCGGGTCGGTCCGGGTGTCACAGGGTTAGACGTTATGGAGACTCTTGTTGGGTACATGTTGTACTCTGCACTATCGTAAGGGCTTACGGCCATACCAACCTGTACACGCCCGATCTCGTCCGATCTCGGTAGCTAAGCAGGTTCGGTCCTGGTTAGTACTTGGTTGGGAGACCGCCTGGGAATACCAAGTGCGGTGTGCTTAGGGCTGGTTCTCCATTCTTTTCGCTCCTCTCTCACGCGAGGCGAAGAGGGGGCTGTTGGGGTGGTCTTGGACCTCCTCTGGTAATCCTGTGCTTCCCGTGCCGCCGGGCCCGGTCCGAAGTAAAGTTTCGTTGATACCGTAAGCCTGGGATAACCCTTTTTGTCTTGAGGGGTTATAGGAACAACCACCGTCTGTACCACAAGGGTGGTTGATTCCCTGGTGTGTTGGAGCAGAGTCAACTCCCGGGTTACCCGGTTGAGTGTGCCCCTGCACGTTCATGACGTCTGCCAATCATGTCAGCCTTCTCTGCCTCGACCCCTCTGGGTGGGTTTTTTTTAATGGAGGCTTTGTCATGGTGATCAACAACGCCAGAATA
Organism: Notolepis coatsorum; assembly: GCF_963971535.1. NCBI lineage: Eukaryota > Metazoa > Chordata > Actinopteri > Aulopiformes > Paralepididae > Notolepis > Notolepis coatsorum. Next base: position 33,280 of record NW_028172986.1, read on the forward strand.
CGCCCCTTCCGCCAGGGGGGGCTGTTTTCAGCTGACTCCTTTGGCGCCTGTCTCGTCCGCAGTGCTCCAGGCTCAGGTTATAGCCTGTTGCCTGGTTTCCCCGGTGCGCTGCCTGCTTCCGTTGGTTAACCTTTTGAGTGCTTACGGCCATGCTGACTGCCTGTTCTGCAGGGTCAGTGTGCCAGGCGGTGTGCTATTGGGGGGAAAGGGCCCGCTCTTGGAGGGGCCTTGTCCGAATACGCTGGCGATGTGGGGGGCGGTGTCACTAAGTGACCACCTGGTGGGGTCTTGATGCCTGGCGTCATTGACCTCTCCGAGCCCCCTTTTTCCAGGGGAGCCAGTCCCTTCAGTGGGTCTGGGTCTTCCTTTGCGCTCCGCTGCTACGGCCTTGCCACGGGGTTGGGTTTGCTCTTGACCCCGTGATTTCGGGGGCAGTAACGAGGTTGTTCCTTCCGTTCGTTCCCGGGTGGCATGCGGGTTGTGCGTGTGTGTAGTCGTGGGGTCAAGCCACGGTCTGCTCACCCTGTGCGTTGAGTTGCTTGAGTGCCTCTTCGCACGGTCGGATCCGTCTCCCTCCCGTGAACCTCCAATAGGGGGGGTAACCTCCATTAGGGAGGGTCGGGGGGCTCGGTCCTCCCCGGTCTGATGGTTGTGGGGGGCCTCAGCGGGGTACATTTGTCGGGCTATGGCTCCGCTCAGCCCCTGTTGTGCAACTAGGTGCTGAGCAAGCCATAACGATACAGAACGTAAGGTTATGTATATAACCCAGTTCTGTTAGTTAATGATGCGCTCAGCACCTAGGACGCCGCTGCTGCCCTTGATCTCGCCTTGTGGTGAAAGTTTGGGAAGGAGGCGAGTAGGTGACCACACATCTGCTTATGAAGGTAAGCGGAAGGGGGTGTGGTCAGACGAATGTTGGGATGTAAAGGTACATGGTGGAATTTTTTATTCAGTGTTTATGCACGAAGTGAAGTACAGTGCAACTAGGTGCTGAGCGCACCATAACTAACAGAACTGGGTTATATACATAACCTTACGTTAATGCTTTCACTATCACACTACAGAAGGTTAACCCTTTCACTATCTCGAGGGTAGGATTCAAGATTCAAGAGATTTATTAGTCACATACATACACGATACATGTAGTGAAATGAAGGTGGTCATGCCCATAGATAATAGATAGACATGATAAAAGGTACTAAGATAAAAATACTATACAATGCTAATGAAAGGTAATGAGTCCTATATACACTACTATACAATATACTATACAATATACAGTTATAAATCATATAGCTTTACGCTCTGCTCTATTGGAACTATCCCTTTAATCATACTATCAATGAAAAAACGTTCTCCACATGTATGCACCTACTCACCTCTGCCTGACCACACCCACATCCGCTCCTATATAAGCGGGGTCGTGGCAACACAATCAGCTCCTTCCCTACTTTCACCACCGTGAAGTTCCGTGTATAGCACCGCTTTAGTTTAGTGCTAAAAGTAGTCGGTTAGTAAAGGAGCTGCGTTGACATTGTATCTTTGTTTTTTCTCTCTCACAAAATTTCGAGAAAATAAAGCGATAATGTCTTCACCACCGGAGAGTCTAGAAGATTATTCTGACCTCCATCGGCGCTTCGCAGTTGGGGCGCGTGTCGCTGGGCAGTTCCCCCGCGGGCATTGTGCTCCGGCTGGCAGCTGGATAATATGCCGTGAGAGGCAGTCGGCTGAGAGAGCCGACGGTCTCTCTGGGCGGGTGGTGCCTTTGCGACGCAAGCCTCAGGTGTGTCAGTTGTGCGGGGGAGCTGTGCAGCTTGCGTCCCCGCAGAACAGCCGGTTCCGAGCGAGAATCCTCTCCATAGCGGTGTGGAGGGGGATTCTTGTTTGGCGCCCCACGACAGCACAGTGCTCCTCCTCGGAGAGTTCGTGGCTTTGTTTTCCTGGGAGCCCCGATTCCGAGTCTAGGGTTCAAGTCCTGGGTCTCTGAAGGAGGAAGCCCTGTGCCGCCGCGCCGGATGTTGATCCTGCTTGTTGAAAGTGGGAGGCCTCCCGGCGTGAAGGTTGCGAGCTCTGTGTTTTTGTTAGAAAATTATCCCCGAGCTCAGGGCAACAGCGGCCTGCATAATCGATGCTTTGCTGTTGACGCCACTGTATCTCTGACAAGCAACGCCCTGTGAGGGAGGCTTGCGTTGTCTGTCCTTTTTTCTTTGGGCTAAAGAGGAAGCAGTCGGCTATTTTGAGTGACCAGGCCTGCATCGCTACTCCCCAGCTAACAGTAGGCCCGTGAGAGCTAGTCTTTAGCTTGCTGCTGCGTTAGCCGGTAGCTAAACGATGGGCGGTTAAGAGCTAGCTGTTAGCCGGTAGCTAGCCGTTGGTCGGAACCGACGGTGGGCCTAGGGAAGGCTAGCCGTTAGCTTGGTGCTAACCGTCAGCCTGGAGTCAACCGTTAGCTTGTGCTAACCGTTGGCGTTAGCACAACACTCTAATTCGGCGTAATCTCTGGCAGAAGATGTCGTCAACCTGCACCATGGCCGGCCACAGGATGTGGGCGAAACGCCGGAGCGAGCTCCAGTCGTCGCCACTTCTGGCCCCGCCAGCAAGGGCCTCGTCAACAAGGTGGACCAGCCTTTGTCGCGGCCTTTCATCCTGCGCCCGTGGCTCAGGTAGGACACATTACACTATATACCCTACTCTCCCTTCCCCCCCCAAAATGTTTTGGTTAATAGCACAAAAGCTCCCTCCTAGGGGGGAATGTTTTTGTTTAACAAAACGTGTGTTTATGGGGTTCCGGTTCCGGGTCGAGGATGGAGTAGTCGCTCATTGCCACATGTGACTCCTGTATTTTTATATTTTATCCTAAAAGCCAATTTTTATATTTTCAACTCTGTTAAACCTTTTTGTATATACCCCCTTTATGTTTCTTTTTTTTATACTTACATTTTTATTTTCAGTTTCTTGATTTACAAACAAACATCCACATACAACAATACAATTGGCGGTCAAAATTATAAACGACAGTACAATACAATTCGACAGATAAGAACTAAAAGATATAGCTGATAGTAGAAAATAATATCAAAATCGAATGAAGAGTTGACCTAAAATAAATTCACCAAAGGGAAAAGGGAAAACAAAACAAAAAACAAAAACAAAGAAAAGAGATAAAAAAAAATAATAATTTAAAGTGACATGGGTTCTGTGGTACCTTCATAATTTATTTTCATTTCGATTTCTCTTCTTGTCTCCTTTTCACTCTCCTGTGATGTCATTTATTTTCTTCCTATACTCTTCCCATTTTGACTCAAACTTCTCGTCTTGTAGCCTCAGCTTATGTGTGATTCTCTCCATTTCCTGTATCCCACCCACTATCTCTGTCCATTGTTCCCTCGTCGGTGCTTCTACTCTATACCACATTTTCGTCAATGCTTTCTTGGCTGCTACTAGTAATATCTTAATCAAGTATATGTCTTTCCCCTGAATTCCTTTCTGTGTTAAGTTCCTTAAATACAATACTTGGCCTGTCTGGGGTATTTCATATCCTACTATTTCATTTATTATCCCTCCTATCTCTTCCCAATAGTTCTTTATTATTTGACATCCCCAGAATATGTGTGTGTGGTTTGCTATTTCCTGTCCACATTTTCTCCAGCATGGTTTCTGTGTTGGTGTATAGTTGCCCTGTATTTCTGGTGTTATAAAAAATCGAATTATGTTTTTCCACCCAAACTCCCTCCATATCCTTGACCCTGTGGTTGTGTGTTGTATCTTATGTTATACCATTCTTCTTCTGTTATCTCCGTTTCTAATTCCTTCTCCCACTTTTCCTTTATATATTTGGTTGTGATGTCCTTGCTGTCCATTATTGCCTGATATAGTGCTGATATCCCCCCCCTTCCTTCCTTCGTATGCTTTTACCATTATCCTAATTATCCCATTCTGATCTTTGTCTTTGTCTAGTTTTATTTCCTTGTTGTAGTAGTCCCTAATCTGTAAATATCTAAAGTGGTCTCTATTCTCTAGTCCGAATCTTTCTTTCAATTTTTGTAGAGTCTGGATCTCCCCTCCTTCTATCATTGTACATATTGCTGTTATGCCCCCCCTCTCCCATCTTTTGAACCCATGATCTTCTATCCCTGGTTTAAATTTGTTGTCGTGCGTTATCCATCTCAGTATCTTGGTTTCTTTTTCTAGCTTGTATTTCTTTACTATCTTGTTCCATATATTTATAGTGAATTTGGTAATTGGGTCTATTAGTTGTTCCTTTCTTCTGTATAGCTCCCTGTCTCCTATTAGTGCCTGCACTTTGAGTCCCTCATTTTTTGTTTCTATGTCTATGTCCATTTGGCTTCATAATTCTCGTTGCACCAACATGCTACTATTATCAGCTGTGCTGCGTAGTAGTAATCTTCTAAACTAGGTATTGCCATTCCTCCTTTCTCCTTTGGTAATTGTAGAGTCACATATCTGATCCTTGGCCTGGCCTCCCCCCCCCCCCCCCCCCCATATGAATCTTGATATCCGTTTATTCCATTCCCTGAACTGGCTTTGTGGTATTAATATAGGTAGAGCCTGAAATAGGTATAGTAACCTTGGTAATATATTCATCTTTATAATTTCGATCCTTGAGCTAAAGTCTAGAGGCATTACTGTCCATCTTTCTAGGTCTCTTTTGATTTTCTGATTAATCTGTGTATAGTTTGCATCATATAGTCCCTTCACCCCTCTTGTAATATTCACTCCTAGGTATCTGATCCTGTCCCTTTATGTTTCTACCTATTTATTTTGGCTGCAAGAACCATAATGGCGACGAGACAACTGAGAAATGAATCCAAGAAGGACGACGCTCCCGCTGATATAAACGCCATTGCTGGGCTAATTGAAGAGCTCAGGCAATCCTTAACAAACGAAATCAGAGCGTCCGCAGCCTCGCTCGAAGCCAAACGCGACAGTCTATGGACGTCGGTTAATGACCATGCCGAGCGTCTGACCTCCATGGAAGACGGCTTGAATACTTGGACTGGCAGGGTGGACGAGCTAGAGGCTAGGTGTACGGCGCTAGAAGAAAGCAATGATAAGCTAAAGTCTAAGCTAACCAACGTCAAGTCCCGCAGCCTCCGGTCTAATATTCGCATATTAGGACTGGATGAGTCCGTTCATAGCGACCGGCCTAGTGACTTTTTTGCAGAGGTACTGGTTGAAATTCTGGGGAAGGAGATCCTCCCTACGCCACCCGAACTGGACCGGTGTCACAGGGCCCTTACTGCCGAACCAGCACCCGGTTCCAGGCCTAGAGCGGTTATTGCTCGCCTACATCACTATCGAATAAAAGAGAGGATTATCCAGGAGGCACGGAAGGCACGCTGAAATACAGAGGGAAACCAGTCCTAATCTTTGAAGACTACTGTCCTGAAGTCGTGGAGCAGCATTCCCGCTACAAAGACGTCATGGGCCCCCTCTACAAGCAAGGACTCAAGCCGTCTCTTCAGTTCCCTGCGAGACTTTTCATCACGACCGAAGACTATCAGCCTTCCAGCTACGTTCTGCTAGCCACACACGTCTGCGGCCTGGTGGACGTACTGCACACGTGTATCATGCAGTACACATGTAGTTGGTATAACCCCCCCCCCCCCCCCTTCTCTTTCTATGGTTCCTGTTCTAGGTTTCTTCTTCTTGTTTAAACTTAGCCATGTTCTTATAAGGTTTAATTTGTGCCTCCCTCCCCAGTGATATGGACCCTATGCAATTTGCATACAGGCCAAACAGGTCCACTGATGATGCGGTCTCCCAAGTACTGCACAGCACCCTCTCTCATCTGGACCGCCAGAAGGGGGGCTATGTGAGACTGTTCATTGACTACAGCTCAGCGTTCAACACCATAGTCCCCACCAGACTGGTGGACAAGCTGATCGAGCTGGGTCTGAGCTCCGCTCTGAGCGCCTGGATCAGGGTTTCCGTTAGAAAAAATTGTTGCCGGTCTCCGTGTCCTGCAAGATTTCAATCTACCGGACAAATGGGATCAATTCCGGTCAGAGTTTATTGAGCTTAAAAACAATTGATAGGCAGGCTATATAAAGAATGACATCCTCAAGGCATGTAGATTTATAATATTTTAACTTAAAACTAGGATACTTTTGCGTATACAGTCATTATATTCCAAATCAAATAAGTCCAGAGACTCCGTGCTGCTGCTGACTTTAAATCAAATAGGTGTCTCTGGGCAGTCGGCCCGAAATTAAATACAGCAGTGTGTTATAATCACATTTTTATGAGCTAACGAATTCCGTTATATTGGACATTTGTATTAATTATATCAAGCGAATAACAATAGAGAGACAGCAACATTATCGTGAAATATAAACATTGCGTGATGACTATTATATCTCCGCCTCCCAGTCCCAACGAAGAACATACCAATAGTATGCAACTGCAGAGCCGCAGAGCCAGCAGCGCTCTCAGGTCCGGTCTGGGGACCGCTCAGCAGCGCCACCCACCCAACAGCTGAATTGCCAATGGCTGAATTGGAGTATTGCACTGTGCGCGCACAACTGTCAGCTCTGCGGCTCTGCAGTTGCATGCTTCTCGCAAATCTAGCTCCCGCTGCCAAACCAAATGAATCTCGACATCGCTTCACCAATAGTCGTTATCAGAACACTACACACATATCATAATAGAACACACATCGTTGTCATTATTAGACCTGCTTGGTGAAGCAACAATGAAACAAATGTAACTATTTTAATACAATTCAAATTGTGCTTAGAGGGAATTATTTTCACCTGACATTACCCCATCACCCTGAGCATCGGGTCCCCCCAGGGCTGTGTTCTGAGCCCCCTGCTGTACTCACTATACACACACGACTGTGTGGCCAAGTTCAGCTCCAACTCCATAGTGAAGTTTGCGGATGACACAGTGGTGGTGGGGCTGATCTCGGACAATGACGAGAAGGCTTACCGGGAGGAGGTTGAGGTAGTGGAACGCTGGTGCCAGGACAACAGCCTGCTCCTGAACATTGGTAAAACCAAGGAGCTGATCGTGGATTTTAGGAGGAGACAGCAGGAGACACACACACCACTGAGGATAAACGGGGCTACAGTGGACAGGGTGAGCAGCTTCAAGTACCTGGGGGTCCACATCTCAGAGGACCTGACATGGACAACACACATAGACTCAGTCGTAAAAAAGGCGAAGCAGCGCCTCTACCACCTGAGACAGTTAAGGAAGTTCAGAGTAAAAAAAATAAATATTATTATTATTATTATTATTTTTTTTTTTTTTTAGGCCCCCCTTCCCGCAAGGCCCTTTTTCATCACAGACCTAAAATCTAGTTTTGCTTACATGCTTATATATTTCACATTAGACGTTTGTAGAATAGTGTTCCGGGCTCTGCTGCTCTGCAGATAGACACGTTTGTAGAATAGTGTTCCGGGCTCTGCGGCTCTGGGTTTTTCTTTTGTGCAAAGCATCGTTGGAGGACTAACACTAGGGGGAGCCGAGCTGGTTGGCGTCGGTCTGGTAGTCGGTAGAGAGATGTGAAGAAGACCGGATCCACGAGGGAAGGGGCTACAGCCAGGTACAGGGTCTATTCAGTGCTATCCAGAGGAGCGAGTGGATGTCTTTTGAAAAGCAGCATGGAGCAGAAGAAATAACACCGTGTGCCATAAGCTTGTTATCAATACCAAGTATGATTAGGTTATGCCAAGACGAAGAGGACGTTCGGCAGATGGACTGAAGATGAAAGTTGTTGCGTGTTAGAACCAGGGTGCGATCCACGGGGGGAGCTGGGTCCGCTATAGCTCCCCTAGATCAGACATCAGCTCCCCTGGGGGTCTCTAAAGCTCCCCTGGGGGTCTCTAAATTACTGAAAATAAATGCTACTTTTGCCATGCATTTCTAATTTTTCTGTAATTTTCTGTATCATCATCGTGTATAATAATAAACGTATGCTATTTTGGATGTATGATTAATGATTTGCTCACTAATTCACACGTAATATGGCAACATGCATGCTATTCTTGCAATTACCATTCGGAGCGCGGCGGCGCTGCAGCCTGCACGCACGCATGGCACAAATCAAACTTGACCCACTTTGTAACCTGTGGCTGTGACTTGTTGACACAGTGATCGTTTTGACAGCCAGTAAATAAGGTCACTCAGGAATGCATAATGTCTAAACGAAAACAAGTAAGCCTAACCAATTTTGGTTTCACGAAGACAGTGAAGCTGACAGAGCAGCAGGAGGCGGGCCGCGGGATCATCTACAGGCGACGCCGTTACAATTACACCTGCTTGGTGCTGCTCCGGTGGGGACTATTATTAGTATTACAACGCCCGGTGACCGTGCCGGCGCCTGCGGTCGTATCAGAACACAGGATAGGATACTGTAGACAGTGTTGGATGATGATATATCATCTATCTAACTAAATGGATACTTTTTTTTTATCATGGAATGTGCTGTGGAAGCCCAGACCGTCCAGACGGCCGGACCTCAAGTCGTTGTCTAGTATTATGTGTTCTGTAGTTACTGAAACTGATTGAATATATGACAGGATTCAAGAGGTTTATTTGTCACATACATACATACATACACAAGGCCTACAGGCTACAGGCTGCGACCACAGTATCCTCCAACAGTCCGCGCGCCGCATTTCTGTGTCCCTATTACACAGAAATGCGTTTTTTGGCGTTTTTTTGTGGATACGGCTGAAACGCTAAATTGTGTTTGCGTTTTGGAGAACCGCTAAAAAACGCGCCGACAACAGCGTGTAGTCTGCATGAGCCGTTGTTGCGAAAACGCCCATGCGCAGTAGATACCATCTGCGTGCCCTTCCGGTGACAACAGAGTGTGTGTGTGTGTGTGTTTGGGACAGAGGCAGAGCTGTCCCAAATAGCTGCAGCTACCATGTGTTGTCAAGTTATTGATAAGGATCCCAGTCCAAGCTACAACAGTCTGCATTCCCTTAACAATTGTTTGTATTGAGCCGTATTGTATTGTACCCATATGCAATATGTTAAATAAAGTTTACATCCATTCATTCTGCTAGCATTACCAATTGCATGAGCAGCTGGCTAACGTGAGCTATCAGATCCTGTTAGCTCAAAGCTCCTCTTTCAACTTAACAAGCATTAAACAAAATGGCCCAGTCATCTATTCACCTATGTTTAATACACACAGCGTGTCTCTAATGTTATCTAACTACTGATAGCTCTCGATATAATCAGTTTGGTGCTGGCTAAATAGCGTGAGCTAACGTTAGCTTCTAGCCACAATGCTATACTGTTATAATGGCATACTCCATTGACGTTAGCATGCAGCTAACAATGCTACCGATCTTTTTTTAGACTAAACTATCCGTCTTGGTGGTCACTTGTGTTGATGTTAGTTTGTTTCATCAACAAATGACAGGCAGAACACAGTGAATGTATCCGTTTTGTTTATGCACTTTTATTAGGCTTTGCTGAAAAAGAATTGCTGCATTGAGTAAATAGGCAAGATGGTGGCGCCCATAGGCGTCTGCCTTGTTGACATTTTCTTTGCTGGAGCTACCAGGAAGTGTATTGGCACATCAAGTTCTGATTGGTTGAAATTGCCTTCATGTTCGCCACCTACTGCCACCTACTGCTTTGGCAGTGTACTACATCAGTGTGCTCAGGTGACAAAAACTAAAAAAAACGAAAGTGTGACTCGAGCGCAGGACGTCGCGGCGAAACGCGTATGACAATGAAACGAAAATGAAACGAAAGGTGTAACCGCAGCCTCAGTCTGTACCTTGTCAGATTCTTTCTTAGATTCTTATCAGTTACTGTGCTGAGGTAGTCTGCCACAGTATACTGTCTGTTTAGGGCCAAATATGTTTCTAATTTGTGTTGTGATTGTGTGAGTTGATTCCAATACGTAATGTATTTATCTTTTTCTTTGGTTATAATTTGGTTAGGTCTAATCTTCTGAGGCTGGCTAGGGTTTGTGATGTCAGAGTGTGAGATGTCAGCCAGTTTCATTATGAGTTGACAAAAGGGGCTCTTTGTAGGTCTCTCTCTCTCTCTCTCTCTCTCTCTGTCTCTCTCTCTCTCTCTCTCTCTCTTCGCTCTCTCTCTCTCTCTCTATGTTGACTGTATCATGCCCAGCCTCGGGCAGCGCTATTATTTAAGAATATGTTGATGTATGCCCAGCCTCGGGCAGCGCTATTATTTAAGAATATGTTGACTGTATAAAAAAAAAAATATATATATATATATATATTATATATATAAAAAATTTTATATTTTTTTTTACCTTTAGGGGGGGGGGGGGGGCCTCGCGTTTAAATCTCCCAGGCGGCCTGAGCCTGCAGGATAATGAAAGACCCTCATCACCCCAACAACAGCCTGTTCATGCTGCTGCGGTCAGGCAAACGCCTGCGAACACCAGTAACGAGGACAGAGAGACTTCGGCTCAGCTTCTTCCCCAGGCCATCAGAGTCTTGAACACTGAACTCTCCACGCACAAGCACACATGAGCACACACTAGTGTTGTCACGATACTGGAATTCGACTTCGATACGATACCTTGAAAAGTATCGATACTTCGATACCATTTCGATACCAATTTTTTTTTTAAATAATAATAATAATATTAATTTTTAATTTTTTTAACAAATTTTGCTTTGTTGCTGGTTGATTCTCCTCAGCTTCTCTCTGGTACTATACGAGAAGATAAATACACTTTAAAACCCTTTGTTTTAAAAAGTGAGAGAGAAGAAATGTGTGACTGCCACCGGGATCATCCCTATGTTCCCCGGGTCCTATGTTCCCCGGGTTCTATGTTCCCCGCTTTGATTGATTAATAGATTGAAAATTTTATAAATTTTTATTATTTATTAATTATTAATGTCCGCCTTGTTTCGAACGGTTAAGCTTAGGCCCTCTTTCGAACTGGTTAAGGTTAGGTTAAGGGCTGGAGGTCTAAGATTTCAATCAATCAATCAATCAAAGCGGGGAACATAGAACCCGGGAACATAGGAACCGGGGAACATAGACATGCTCCCTTGCCACCTACTGAGCGCACCTTTCTAGTTTTGTACTAGTGTAGTATGGATGGGCTCGACCTGATGTTACTCCGTTTCCATGAAGTAATTATAAAGGTGCAGCTAGCTAGCATAAGCTAACGGAGCTAACGGACTAGCTAACGTTAGCTAATAGCTTTGTTTACAAACTGGAAGACAGGCCTCACGCGTCTGTGAGGGGGAGGAGGCTGCAATGCGTGTACTGGTGTAGTGTGGGTGGGCTCGGCTTGACGTTACTCCTTTTCCATGAAGTAATTATAAAGGTGGCCAGCTATCTAGCATAAGCTAACGGAGCTAACGGACTAGCTAACGTTAGCTAATAGCTTTCTTTACAAACTGAAGACAGGTCTGACGCGTCTGTGAGGGGGAGGAGGCTGCAGCAGCTTGTGTCTGTTGGTCTCTGAGGAGGAGGAGGACAGCAGCGTGTCTGTCTGTCAACAACTTGCGGGAGCAAGCCAGCTGGTATCGATACTGCAGAAAGTATCGGTATTTCGGGAAATGAGTATCGAAACCGTTTTTTAAATATTCAGTATCGGTATGTATCGATACTTCGATATTTTTGACAACACTAGCACACACACAACACACACACTGTACAGTGTACACGCTCACACACTAGCAGCCACTTTAACATGAGCACACACACACTCATGCTGCACACGCTCACACTTATGGACACTCTACAGAAGGAAAGGTCACTTTAAGAATAGTATAGTAGAGCTTGAGATTGTATAATATAGCATTGTATAGCAGTGTACATAAAGACCCAGTGCCTCATCCGTAGCTAACAGTGTACTGTACTACCACAGGACCTAGCATGTCCTACCATGCTCTGTAAATAACTCATGTACAGATACCGATATGCCCTACTTTGTTTACTTGTTTATTGCACAATGTCGCTCTTGGTTGGATTCTTATTATATATTATTACTATTGTTGTGAAGGGCCAGATTAAACCGAATATATATATTTATTTATATATATATATTTAATTGTATTTGTATATTCTCTAATATTCCCTGATATCCCTTGTATATTCCTTGTACAATATGCATTGAATATCCATTCTAGCCTACTGAACATCCCATAATAGTCTCCATTCTACTATTGGTCGAGACCTTGGTGCCAGGCTGCCATACCCCCCAGACCCAGTTCAAACGTACCGCTCAACATGTACGAACAAGTCCTAGTTCCGCGTAGGAATCTGGCTACCGCACCACTAATGGGACTATTTGTTCATAGTGCGTATATATACTGCGCTACTAAAGTAGGACTTCCTTTTCAGTCCAGTTTCTTACCCTCCAATAGAGTCACAGACGTAAAGCCTCCCCGCGACGCCACGTGTGGGAGTAAGGCCAAGTTCGGCTTACCATCGGTATTGAGACATCGTGTATATTAATATTTGAATAGTCATATTTGGCACTATATCGTCGAGTTGGACGTAGTCTATTAAGCTAATAATAGTCTGTTAATATATAGTGCTTCGTACGGTGAGAATACTACCGTAGTCAGTACCCCATCGTTTCGGGCAGAGAACTGGCTGCTTATCCAGGGTGGTTGACCCCACGTGAAGCTGCACCCGAGGAGCCCCAGAGCCGACGAGCGAGTGGACCTGTATACCGGATTATTCTACCGACGACAGCCCGCCTTCCCAGGCACGGATTATGCTTTGTATACGTTGATTATTCCATGGATAAAGACCCCCGACACTGCCATGTGTTGGAACCCCCCCCCCCTGGAGAGGACGCAAGGTGAGGAGACGCTCTGCAAGACGAGGTCGCTTCACGTCTCTCCTCCGTGGACCGGAGGACGCCGGCCCACAAAGAGTCCACCTGCTTTCATCTGTGGTCCAAGTATCGCCGGCGCATTGAACTGCACTACAGTGGTTTCACCTGGGATACCCTTGGCCGGATGAGGCAGCCGGATTCTACCCCCCCCCCCTTCCTACTCCTGTCGGCTTACAAGCGACCGGATTAACCCCCCCTAGTGTATCCAGTATATAATCATTAAAGTATCATTGCTGTTATTCCTTAAACTATTCCAGGTCGTATATTTACCACCTGCGCCTTCAGAGATTGGACATTCTCTATTGATATACCGACGAATACTCTTGCCATAAAAGTGCATACTAATTCCCATTCATAAATGTGATTGATTTGATTAAGTGCTTGCTCTACACACCATCGCTGTGTAGAAATAAAGACCTATTTCTAATTCGTACATTTGTGTTGGATCCGTTTCATCTACGTGACAGTGTTCATCATAATATATTTATGCCGTGTACTGGGTGGCCGAATATTAAGTACAAAGGTAGTGGTAGTAAGTATCATATCTAGTAATACAGTCAGGGAATTGTACCCCTCAGTTACAACTATTGTATTGTGCACATCGTTGCGGGCAAGACCCCCCACATTTCACTGTATACCTGTATGCCGTGACAAATAAAACTCTTGTATCTTGTAATGTGAACTGTTCCATTTACTCTACGTTTTGAGGCATTCTCTTTCTTTTTTTTTTAAATGTATTTTAAATTTAAAAAAATGTTGTTTGTTTTGAGAGTGTGACAAGCAACCACTGAGAGAGTAATCTATTTATGGTAGGTTTGAGGGGTTAGGCCCTATGGTAGGATACATATGGTTGTTGTGGTTTGCTGTGCTCGGTCAGGCGATACCGGACAAGTATTTTGAAGAGGGGGAGGGGGGTGGGAATGGGGGATTGTGTGTTTTTTTTGTTTTTTCTTTCCAGGGGACTCGCTCTATTTTATGTTTGTTTTCACGCTCACGCTCGGATCTCAATAGGACCTTAACAAATGGATATATATCTGTTATGTTGTGCTACTCCAAACGAATTACATTCAGTCATAGTGCAGCCTTCTTAGACTATGGCTAATTTAAACATATTGATCTGGAATACAGGGGGTCTTAATATTCCACATAAATGCATAAGTGCAGGGCCGCCTCAGGGGGTGTGCGAGCAGTGCGGTCGCACAGGGCCTCGCGGGAAGGGGGGCCTCACAAAAAATATATATATATATATATTATTATTTATTTATAATTTTTTTTTTTTTTATTACATTTTTTTTTTGCAAGGCCCCCTTCCCGCGAGGCCCTTTTTTCATCACAGACCTAACATCTAGTTTTGCTTGCATTCTTATATATTTTCACATTAGACACGTTTGTAGAATGTGTCTAACTTGTTCCGGGCTCTGTGGCTCTGCAGATATACTATTGGAGCTCTGTGGCTCTGCAGATACACTATTGGAGCTC